>NC_135956.1:53922283-54079205 GCF_053455715.1 Rhinoraja longicauda
CAGAGATCAGAAGTCTACTCCGCCATTCAATCATAGCTGATCTATCTCTCCCTCCTAACCCCATTCTCCTGCTTTCTGCCCATAGCCTCTGACATCCGTACTAATCAAGGATCTATCTATCTCTGTATTGGAATTGGGCAGGATGGAGGGTGGGACGGGGCATAGAAACGTGTCTG
Organism: Rhinoraja longicauda; assembly: GCF_053455715.1. Lineage (NCBI taxonomy): Eukaryota > Metazoa > Chordata > Chondrichthyes > Rajiformes > Arhynchobatidae > Rhinoraja > Rhinoraja longicauda. The sequence goes on from NC_135956.1 coordinate 53,922,460, forward strand.
GAAAGAAGACTGGGAATTGGGAAGGGAGGTGGGAGTTTGGTAGGGAAATTGGGTCTGGGCAAGGGTATTTAGATTGAGCAAGGAAGTGGAACTAGGAAGGGGAGTGGGAATATCTAGTGAATGGTACTGCATATGTATTTTTTGGATACTAATTATCAAGAGTTAACTATCTCAGCGATGAAGACAGGTTTGTGGATCATCATCATTCATCTCCTGAAATCAACAAACAGCTCCTTGGTCTTGCTAATGTTGAGAGCAAGATTATAGTTCTGCACCATTCAATCAGGTTTTCAATCTCCCTCTTGCATTCTGATCCATTGTTACTTGTCCAACAACAGTGGTATCATGGGCAAATTTAAAGATGGCGTTGGAATTGTGTCTGGCTGCATAATCATGGGTATAGAAAGAGTTGAGGAGCGGACTGAGCACACAGCCATGAGGTCCTCTTGTGTTGATGGTTATTGAGGAGGATGTGTTGTTGCCATTTCATACTGATTGTGGTCTGCCGATGATGAAGTTGAGGATCCAGTTTCATGGGGATGAGCAGAGACCCGGATCTCTGAGTTTGTTGATAAGTTTGGAGCTGATGATGGCGTTGAACATCAATTGCAGTTGATGAACAGCCTGACAAACTGGATAAGTTGGATATGTTGGTTATGGGGTTTTATGGCAGGAACTTCTAATCCATTTATACCTCAACACATCTTGCAGGAATCAATCTATCGGTGAAAAGGGACCTGGTTTAAATCCCTGATCCATCAAAATCTTTTGAATGAAATTAAAGCATCTACATTGAAAGACCAGAGACTGTAGGTCAGTTAGGTGATTCCCAGAAGAGTCCTGGACATTTTAAACATTTATTATGATTTGTAGTCTGGAAATTCATTATCTATAACCCTTCACGTGGAGCATCATAATGAAAAAATACGTTGCCTGGAAATTCATCCAAATTTAGTAGCACCAAATGTGCTATTAAATTGCGTCACTAAGTTGCACACTGCCTCTAAAATTAATTCTACTGAGCCCAAGGCGATGAATAGTGGCGGCCTAATACAATGCACCTGAACAACGAGACATTGAATTTCATTGTACTAAGTGGCATATATCAAAATGATTAAATTTCCTTGCATTTATATATTTTCTTGAATATCTTTATCAATCATCTTGATAATTATAATAGGTGTTCCCCAAGGAAAATACTGTTTTCCTGCATGTAAATGACATTGCTGATTAGTTGACATTAATTCAATTAACAAAATACTTGCTCAGACGTTTTAAGATATTTTCTCACTTGTTTTCTTGACTGATAAACATTCTACCAATTACCAATTATTAATGTCCTTAATGTGCTGACAAGCACACAAATTAGCCAGTCTAATTACTTTCATGCATGGTGAAAAATACTTAGGCTAATTACTTGTGTCTCAGCGAGAATTCTGGAATTAGCATTGTTACTTGAAACATCCCCAAAGACAAGAGATGCAACATTATTGGTATGTGATATCCTCTAGGCTTCTGCATTAATTTAGCATAAATAAATAAGTTGCTGTTTACTCACTGAATGAAAATAAAAAGAAGCAGCTGAATTCAGAAATAAAAGCAGAAATGACTAGAAGCATTAAGCAGGCCACACAGCATCTGTGGAAAGCTGCACAAACTAAATGTTTCAGGTCAAAGACCATTCTGAAGAAGGGTCTCGACCCAAAACGTCACCTATTCCTTTTCTCCAGAGATGCTCTTGGACCTGCTGAGTTCCTCCAGATTTTTGTGTCTATCGAGATCATTCATCAGCACTGCACTGATAACACCATGTCCATGCTTCAAGATACCACCGCACATTCAATATAACGCAGGTGGAGAGTGGGGGGAGCAGACCATGTTCAGGGTGAAACATCTAATTATATCTCAGCTAATCTACCAAATTTGAGCGAACAAAGGATCAGGGAGGAGATTTCCTTGCATCGTGAAGGGGAATCCCAGCAAAACTGGGCCCAACAATGGAAATGGAAGGTGGGAATTGATGTGATGCCACCTGTTCTTGAATTGCACATTCAGTGGCTGAAAGCCAACTGTGCACATCTGAACTGCTGACTCCAGAGCAGCAAGATTCTCACTTTAATTGTCTTTCTGTAATGGACATTCCCCATAAATCATGAACAGTTCTGTGCAGTATGTTGCCGACGATGCTTAATGCTGTTCCCTCCAATTATTTTTTAAAAATCCTTATTTTAATTATTGTAACATCATGGTGACAATTATTGTAACAATGCTTGTATCCTCTTTCTGATTTTTTTTTCCTCTCTCTCTCCCCCACTCTCTCTTGCTCTTTACATGTAGTATTTTCCCTTGAATTCCCTTCTCTGCAATTCTTAGATTTCTTTCTCTACCCCAGGCAGAAATAAAGTGGCACCACAAAAAGGACCAAATTTTGTCATCCTTGGAGTACTAATCAAAACTTATGCATTGGTGAACATTATCAGAACAGATCAGGTGCCATTGCTTTTTTGGCCTAAGTGGGAGCTTGCACGCAAATTGCCTGCCATGTTTCCAAAGTTACATCAGTGACTACTGCTCTTTGCTTGCAATGGACTTTGAAATATCCAGACTTCACTAAGGTCTTGTGCAAAGAAATGTAATGCTTACTTTTCTATTTGCTTTCTGCAATTCCTGTGCTCAGTTACCCCTATGGTTACAACTGCATTCTCTTTTATACATTCCCACTATTTTTGCTGTTGCCCAATGTTTATATTCCTGTGGGTTCAGACTTTGCTTCTCCTTAATCCCACTGCCAGCCTTGAATATCCTTGATATCTCTCAAGCCCCTCCCACTGGTCCAGTCAAGTAGAAATAAATTAAACGTAAGATAGAAAAGCATCTCAGTATTGCTTGTGTCTGCCCATAATTTGGTCATGTACTTGAATTGATGAATTGTTAATCAAAGGCACCACTCTCTCCGCAGTTATTATCTGAAGAAGAACCTGTAACTTTGTTTATCGGTGCCACAGTGGCGCAGTGGTAGAGTTGCTGCCTTACAGCGCTTGCAGAGCTGGAGACCCGTGTTCTCTGTACAGAGTTTGTAAGTTCTCCCCGTGATCGCGTGGGTTTTCTCCAAGATCTTCAGTTTCCTCTCACACTCCAAAGGCGTCCAGGTAGGTAGGTTAATTGGCTTGGAGTATGTGTGCATTGTCCCTAGTGCGTGTAGGATAGTGTTAATGTGCGGGGATCGCTGGTCGGTGCAGACTCGGTGGGCCGAAGGGCCTGTTTCCATGTTGTATCTCTAAACTAAACTAAAATAAACTAAACGTTCTCACATCTGAGCAGATTTACTAGTTCATTCACTCACAACCATCTTCAGACCGGGTGTCTTGCGTCATTCCCATGGCCTCTAATTACCTTCCTGTCCAGATGAATTTTCTCCACCAACCTCGCCTCTCCTTTAGCTCTATCTGTGCTGTCACTGTGGCTCAATGGCAGCAATCTTGCATGTGAGGATTTGAGTTTCTTTCATTCTAAAGCCTCGAGCGCAAAGTTCACGTGAACCCTTCATTGAAACAGTGACACTGTTGCGCGAGTGTAAGTTGTACCTTTCACGGGAAATTGGAAATTTCATGCTAATTTGGAGTTCCGTTTTAGGTCTTAAGTGGATATAAAAACGCACATCTTCAGATTCAGAGACAGTTTCTCCCCAACTGTTATCTGGCAACTCAATCACTCTATCACAACCAGAGAGCAGTGCTAAACTACTATCTACCTCATTGGTGACCCTCGGACTATCCTTGATTGGACTTTGCCTTGCACTAAACATTATTGCTTTATCATGTATCTCTTCACTGTAAATGCCTTGATTGTAATCATATATTGTCTTTCTGCTGACTGGAAAGCATGCAACAAAAGCTATTCACTGTACTTTGGTACACGTGAAAATAAACTAAACTAAACTAAACTAAAATATATCAAAACACTATATGGAATGAAAGAAATGGTGTTCTTCCTGGATTTCTGAGCAAATGTTTTTTTCAGAGATAATATCAATAAAATGGCACAGCTTGTACACCTGCTTCTTCACAGCTCCAGCAACCTTGGTTCATTCCTGACCTCTGCTGTTGTTGCAGGGAGTCCGCATGTTCTCTCTGTGACTGTGTAGGTTTCCGCTGGGTGTTTCAGTTCAGATAGAGTTTAGGAGCACCTCACACGTCATCCAATACTTTTCTCCAACTTTCTTTCCAAATAACTGTTTTAAATTTTTCTATCAGTTATCTTTGTTTTTGCTGCTTTTGACCACGACAATTCAGAACACTAACTAAAGCTGATATAAAACTTGCAGAAAATTAACCCCTCCCCTCAAAAAGACGGATATCAACCTTTGGCTTATGAAATAATAATAATAATAATAATAATAATAATAATAATAATAATAATAATGCATTACATTTATATAGCGCTTTTCAAACACTCAAAGACGCTTTACAGGGATTTTTTTTAGATGCAACATATTCTTGCAGATGACATTATACTGTGCATCATTTGCATTGGAAGGCAACTTATATTGTCCTTTACTTCCTTAAGGAGCAAATTATTTTCCTTCTGTAATTTCAGAAATCTCAGGGAACATTTACTTTAATTTTCAATGTCCGGCCTCTTCCACGGCGAACTTTGATGTGGCAGATACTTATCAGAAATCAGTCAACACTTCGTTTGGATTTGGGGATCAAAACTTACTGGATTAAATGTTCAATCTCTGTCACCATCCTTATACATTCCTAGCTACAATGGATCTTTGTCCAATGATCCCTCGATTTAAATATTCTCCAACTCATTTTCAATGGACTCTGTGGTCCACCAATCATGTCATCTCTGTGAACTCCTCCATCCCAAAAACTTCTCTGGTATCTCTGAGTTTCTTCATTTCATCCCAAACCTCTTTCACACATCTACTAGGGTGTGGTTCATGTAGCTGACATCATGAGCTCTGGAATGTACTCCTCAAATCTCTTCACTCGATCGACCTAGTCTTCCTTCTGGACCCCCCCCCCCCCCCCGAGTATCATAGCCCTCTTGTTTATAGAATTTCTTAAAACTTGTGTCTTTAGCCTAGTCTAATGTTGCTATTTGAGGCTTAGCATAATTTCTTTCGAGTAGTCCTGTGACACTTTATTGTGCTTTTGGTCATGTTTGAGTAATGGAATAATGCCCTCTGCAGAGATTTATTGAATGATTGTAGTTACACTGTAACTATTATCATTCATGCAACAATTATTATTTTTGCAATTAATATTCTAATTAATTGTTCTGTTCACTAGGGATTTCACAGTAGTTACTCAAACTCAATGGATCTCAATTGCTCCATCACAGTTAAGAATGGGAGCTATTTGGCCAGGTAGCGTATGGTGTGGTCTATGCTTAAAAGAGGAGAAAAACAATGTACATTTAGGCAGCAGCTCTGATATTGTGATAACTGCCCAAGATGCTTTACAGAGGTTAGAGAAGTTTGACCAAAGATTTAGCGCAGAGGTAGAATTTAAGAGCACCTCACAGAAGGCAAATGAAACCCAACAATAGAGAGACTTAGTGAAGGAATCTAACTTTGATGGTCCAGCAGTTGAAGACTCTATTGCCAGTGGTGGAGCAAGGAGACTGGTGTAGATCATCTGATGTGCGCAGATATCTCAGAGTTGCAGGACTAGAGGAGGCAAGAGCGCTGGGAGAAATGAGACCATGCATTGATATTTCCGAAATAGTTACATTTATCGACAAATATTGTTTTGCATGGGGACAACCTTATGTAACCTAATTTTGTGGAATCTCATTCTTGATTCTCCTCCTATACCACACCTGGAGTGGAGATAATACAAACATTCACAATGGAGACATAAGCAATTGCAGATGCTGATTTATAAGTTGATGGGAGTGTAGGCAGAATAAAACACAAAGTGCCGGACTAACCCAGTGGGTCGGGCAACATCTCTAGAGGACATGGATAGGCAAGATTTTGGTTAAGGCCCCTTCTTTTGGACCATTCATAACCATGGCAGTTAAGGCTTTGCTAAAATAAACTCAGATTAACACTGCTGTCTTCTTGTCTTGAGATTGAAGAAAACTTTTTCATTTATAGGGCAACATTACATGCGAAAGTGCACTTTGGTCAATGAAGTACTTTTCAGTGGATTTAAGTTATAACCTAACTCAATTGGCAACTAAACTCACCTGATCCTCTGAAATAAAAACGCAGCAATATTTCTCAATTTTGTGGACAGTAATTCAGTGAGATAATGACCAAGCACTCACCGAGACGACGAGCTGTTCCTTTTGCCCTTTGCACGTTCCATGTTCTCTCTTCTATTAACGCCCTTGTGAGGTCTCTCTGTTCATTGCAACTCACTATGTTTAATGCTGCTTGTGAATGCTCAGGAATCATCCTCCAAATTTCCATGGATCCTGGGGCTATATTATAATTGAGAGGCCATCCTCCTCATCGTGATCCTTCCATCTCATCTTCACTTGATTTCAGATCCTTAATATATCTCTACTTAAGTACCTGAATCCTCAGAAACAGCAATGAGATAAATTATCTGATCACCTATTGATTTTAACCGAAAACGAGCTATTATTTAGTCTCAGAGGAGATTTTATGCCCTTCTGAGGAGGCAGATCATATAACTTTGAACGAGAACAGGTTAGACTTGTTGATAACCTTAAGTGTCTGGATTTTGATCGGGATTGAAGTGAGGAAAAGTGCATATGAATGTGAGAATGAGCTGGTGCATGTGAGTGTGTGAGTATGTGAGTAGGAATGAGTGTATGTGAGTGTACGTGTGATCGCGTGTATGGGTGATTGGGTGTGTGGGGGTGTCTGTGTATGTGAATGTGAGTGTGTGAAAGTGAATGTGAGTGCGTGTAAGAGAGTGCGTGTGTGAGTGTGAAACCATATGTGTGAAGGAGGGAGGTAAGCTGGTAACCATGCTACTGCTGAGTTAAGACTTACAGCATTTTGCAACATGGTCTGCAGACACTAGAACTCTGAATCTATGTTGAAGAGGCATTTAGGCAGACATTTAAATAGTTAAGGCATAGAAGGATATCATCCTAATGGGTTAATGGGATTAGTGTATATGGGCAAAAAGGTAGGTAAGGGTGTGCTGGACTGAAGGGTCAATGTCTGCTGTGTAATTGTATGATTATGAAATACAAACAGAAAATCCTGTAATTTAAGATCTGAGATCCGCAGTAGACTTTATTTCAAAGACATGGCATGCTGGGGAACTACTTCAAGCCTGTCACAAGTAAAATGGGTCATCATTTAGCATACGCACTTTTAAAAAAAACCCAGGCAGGAAAAGAATCTTGCTCCCAGTCAGGTAAGGAACCAAAAATGCAGCGTTTTGCTGTGCATATGCTGTTCCATAAATCCAGAGGTCAAATAGTGGGATGTGAACATCGTGAGATAGGCTCCAGCTGCAAAATTTTGATAAGTTTTAACCTCTTCATTATATACAATATAATATAGCGTGACCAAATCTTGTCATCTCAGCAGAGGGCTATTGTGGTCATTGGGCCTCCCCACAAACAACAACACCTTTTCTCCACTCACCCCTCTTCTGATCCCGTGTGAGGCTATTCACATTGCTTCTTCAGGAGGTAGACATCATGTGGTGTCTTCCTCCTCACCAAGTATTATGGCCATTGGTTAAATGGAGACTATTTGCTCTTTGATGGGCCTTGCATTAAGATTTGCTGGGTGTCGATATAGCTTTTGTACCCAGGCTGGACTAAATGGCAATCCATCCTATGAGGCCAGCCTCTTTTGGGTCTGCTGGCAGATCCCATGCAAGTGACTGGAGTTTATTTTATGGTTGGATCAATGCCTATTAAACATCATAATATAAATAAAATATGAACAAAATGTAATTGCAGGCTTTTTACGTGAACTTAAGTAACCTTTTCACATTCTCTTCATTATTAATTCAGGTTTAATTTTATTTTATCTCTAATGTAACTGAAAATATCTTTAACTTTGCTCTTATCCTTCATTAATCCCTTTAAATAGTTTCCGCACCTTTTTAAGCCACCTTTATTTCTGCCCTCTTTGACAAGATTGAAACAACATTCCCGAAATTGATTTTTGACTGAAAACTCATTCCATTCTTGCCTTTCCAGCTCCTCACGATCTAGAAGTGACAAGATTGACAGGGCTGCATCATAATATTGACAGGGGTAAGTCAATCTTTGGTGTAATTGTTTCACGTCAAAGATGGTTCTGATTCTGGTTGAGTCATCTCAACCGTGACACGAACTTGCAGACAGAATAGATCTCTTGCAAAGCACTCACAATTGTTCATAAAAGGAAATTAGCCTGATTAATCAGAAATGCACAAATTCAAATCTACATCAATTTATTTTTGCAAATGTAATGCAGATTTTGCTTTATCATTGGGTATTAAATTATCACGATATCCTATTCTGTGAACTGGACAGTTTTACTTTAACATAATCATTGATACATGTTAAATAGTGACATGGGATTGCCTGAAAGCTCTTGCTTACAAGTGTGGTGCTATACCTTGATTATCTGCTCATTCCAAATGAAACTGCGTTCAAAGTGTGAAATAGAATAAGATAGCAAAGTAAATTATTGATTCACTTATATTATGCCAAGCAGAAACTGTTGCCAATTTACTGTAAAGCCTTCTGGTTCCTTTGGGATTTTAATTGAACTGCTTTATACGTAATATATAAAAATCCATGAAATGGACTGTGAACCAAAAATAGTGATTTTGTTTTAACTCAGATTCTCTGCTTTTGCTTGCCATTTCAATCTAATCAAATTCTTTCACCTCGGTATAGTTAACTTTGATTTGTGCAATAATGGGCCTGATTTTAACTCCCTCGTGGCGAGAACAATAGTCATTCACACCCCATCTTTAAACCAACCCAGTCACATTTTGACAGGCATGTGCCGGTTAGCTAATGAAGGCCTCATGAAAACAGATGAAGGTCTGATTGAGGGGTCAGAAGTGGGCATTGATAACGACAGGCTGGGACCGAGCACTACATAAATCTTGGGGCACAACTTGATGTCTAATTGTAATGAACAATACACTTCTCAGCCCTATTCAAGATATGTTATTTCTATTATTTAATTAATATTTCATCAAGCTCTGTTCGATGCTACATTGATACCAGCTACCCACTTCCTTTCCCCTCATCCCTTTCTTTCTTGCCGTTTGCTCTGATCTCCATCACTTCCCCTCTCACCAACCACAGCACGAGCCCAACCAGCTTCTCAGCTCATCATCATCCACCACTGAATCCAGTTGCACAATTCATAGGATATATGGCACAGAAACAAGCCTTGGCCCAACCAGCCTTTGTTGACAATTATGTTCCCGGAGCTTCCTTCAGTCTTTCCTATCTATGCTCTAAAGGCTAATTGCTGATCTAAGTTTTCTAGCACAGTAGCAGATGCTGACCTCGGATAAAAAGGCTTATTGTGGATAAGGATAAGCTTCTGACTGATGCACTTTACCCATCATCTTGACATTATCAATATTGACCAAGATGACCTCAAGGCAATGATCCTCCTATTCCAAAACTTTTTAAAAACCCATAAGGTTCACAGTAACCTTATAAAGATTGTGATAAGGCCCACAGTGACTTACTCAAGTCACACCATCCTCTTGACTTGGTCAACGCAACCATCACATACAGATGATGTCAACTAGTAGAACAAACAGTTTCAAGGTGGTAAGGATGGGGTAGGAGTTACAATGAAAAGACACATAATCACATCCTCAGCCTTTATTCTCAACAGAATACTTGTTCGTCTGCATCACATTGATATCTTTTTCTATTGTTGTAATTATTGTATTAACATTTTGGAAATCTTTTGTAAATTATAACCGCTGTAGAAATTGCTCCTTGTAGCGGGAGCGATCGATTCAGCCCGAAATAAGGCTAGACGCCAGGTTATTCCAGTTGGGATGGCTTTATTAACACACAAAGCTGCCAACACACATGTTCACTCTCCTCTCTCTCCACAACCCCTGGTGATAAAAACCCGTGGACTGACAGTCCCAGACACTGTCAGTCTCAGTGCCGAGGGTTCGGCCAAGGAGTGGCCTAACTCTCAGGAGTTGCCACATCCTCAGAATTAAATGTGTTTCATTAAAAATATAGCTGGTGTTTAATCTGCTTTGTTAGTTGGAAGTATCACGTTCTTGGTTGGGAGGAGGGAATAACGGTGATTATTGACAGCTCAACCCATTCAAAAAAGAGACTAAAGTAGTGAAGTAGATTAGTCTTTAAAATGTAGGTTGTTGCAGATTAATCTCCCTGGGGCGAGGGTATTAGTAGTTATTATAACAGATAGGGTTTAATGTCTTGATGTAGGTATAGGACTCTAGAAGGGGTCCACTCAATATCATCATGCCTTGATTACATTTGTCAGGATAACCTTCTATTTCATTTGATTGTTCAATCTTGCCGATGCGCATCAATACTGTTCACTTGAGCTACTGATTATAATAGTGATCTCTTCTTGGGTAAAAAGGTCTTCACAATTCTCTGTTGGACTTGTTGATAATTATCTTACTTTGGTAATGTCTTACTTTGGTAATGTCACTAAAGAGCAAAGATTCCCAATGCAGAATTCATTGTTTGCAAACATCATGAACCCCAGCTTCACTGTGGAATTGTGCAGTTATCACGGAAGACCCCAACCATTTGTCTCATAGCAGGGTCCCCCAGCAGTACCACCTCAGCATTGATTTTCAAGCCCAGTAGAACTTCTGTCCAACTTCACCCTTTCTTTCCTGGCTTTCACTCCAACTCTGTCCTGCACTGGGGTAAGGTTCCATGTTCTTTGAAAATAGGAGCAGGAGTAGGCCTCTTAAACCTGTCCCACCATTCAATACAATCATGGCCGATCTGCCCCAGGACCAACTCCTCTTCTGTGCCAGTTCCCCATAATTCTCAGTTTCCAAATCTTTTAAAAAACATATCCACCCCCTCTTTGACAATTTCTAATGATCTACTACTCAGAAATATTGCTTTTGAGTCCCCCAGTTTTCTGAGTGCTGAGGATAACACTAGTGACTGCCCTTCACTAACATAACGTAGATATGGTTCACCTGGGACCACCCTGGATGGTGTGCCTGAGCTGTTTTTTATTTATGCTTATGATGCCATTAAGATGGGACACAAATGCCATTTTTAATAGGCTGTTACAATTTTAATGATTTTTTACTGAGTCACAGTAAATTAAAGTTCTGAAATCTCACAGGGAGATAATAATTGTGCATCAATTATATGAGTAATGGGACTGTGTTAGATTATACGCTGATTAAAGCTGCTTTAATCATCTTTCCTGAACCTTTATATTTCTTAAGCAAGAACTGAATGATAGTTATAGCGAATGAGACAATTTGTTTGATAAATGGTCTGCGCTGATAGTGAAGTTTCTCTTTATAGTCTTTACGCAGGTCATCAAAAGTGATGACGTGGCTCGGATACTGAAGAGCTTCTCTAAGGCTCTTGTTACAATTTGATAACATCTTTTAACAATATTTTTTGTTTTACTACAACACTTGAATTTGCAACTTGAAAAGGTAATCGCAACATCTCGTTAAATGAAGGAATTACTAATTGGCCATTTTCTTGTTAACATCTACTTTAAAAAATATATGAGGCAAGAAACATTCCCTCTAATCAGATTTCATGCTTACTGGCATTCCTTTTGCTTTTGTATAATGAAAACATACAATCTTAACGAGGTTCGGCTAGACTGGTCTCATCTTGCTAATTCTTTTCATATATATTTAGCTCAATTAGGCTGATGAAGAAATTACTGTTCAAGATACTCCACTATCTGTCATAAAATATTTCATCCTTTTATAATCTTCCAATAATGCTGCTGTTATTCTTACAGCTATCTGCAATCTCCCTGTACATCAGTTGCTAAATGAGGTCAATATGTGTTCGACATACTCTTCCACAGATGCGGCAGAAGGTCCCCAATGGGGCTGGAAGGTGAATATGTAGAGACGAGAAATTGCACATGCTGGTTTACCACCAAAGCCCACTTTCCATTGAACTGGATGGAGGTTGGCAGTATTGCCTCTCACCCACCCATCCAGAGTGAGCCTTGAAGCCGATTCCAGTCTCATCTTCATCTAATCCCACAAATAATAAGTAGAAACAAGGAACTGCAGATGCTGGTTAACAAAAAAATGACACAAAGGGCTGGAGTAACTCGGCGGGTCAGGCAGTATCTCTGGAGAAGATGGATAGATGATGTTTCAGGTTGGGACCCTTCTAATTTGAGGAAGGACCTTGCTATTGAGTCACTGCAGTGTAGGTTCACGAGGTTAATCCCCGGGATGGCGGGACTGTCATATGAGGAAAGATTGGAAAGACTGGGCTTGTAGTCATTGGAATTTAGAAGGATGAGAGGGGATCTTATAGAAACATATAAAATTATAAAAGGACTGGACAAGCTAGATGCAGGAAAAATGTCCCCAATGTTGGGGGAGTCCAGAACCATGGGAATAAAGGGGAGGCCATTTAAAACTGAGATGAGAAAAAACGTTTTCACCCAGAGAGTTGTGAATTTGTGGAATTCTCTGCCACAGAAGGCAGTGGAGGCCAATTCACTGGATGAATTATAGAGAGTTCCCGTAGATAAAGCTCTGAGGGCTAGCGGAATCAAGGGGTATGGCGAGAGGGCAGGCACGGGTTACTGATTGTGGATGATCAGCCATGATCGCAATGAATGGCGGTGCTGGCTCGAAGGGCCGACTGGCCTTTCTATGTTTCTATGTTTCAGGAACTGAAAAAATGGTCCTGACCCAAAACATCGCCCATCCATGTATTTCAGAGATGCTGCATGACCCATTTAGTTACTCCAGCACTTTGTGTCTTTTTCTGAAAGGCGAATAGTTCGTGAGGTGGTGAGTACCTTCCAATAACTTTTAAATGCCTTCTATGTCCTCCTGACCCAAGGACTTAAGCTTTCAGTACACTCTTACAGTATATGTTGCTTCTCCACTTTGAACGCTCCTGGATCAGATATTCGCAAAAGCCAAAGAGGATACTACAGTTTTCACCGAGATTTTATGCACATGTATGAATCTTTGCCTTTTGGCAATCTCTTCCCATGACACAGGTCAGAGATTAGTGCCTATTTTGGGACTCTCAGGACAGGTACCCCAACCACATCACATGCCCAATAGATTTGACTGTTTATATTTAAGGAAAGGATAGTGACCTTGGACAAAGGACCTTGGTCCACTTGTCCTTCCAGCAAAACTCCTGGTCTTTCACACCACTTACTGGTTGCTGCTCATTTTATCCTTCCCTACCTCATTCCTTAACAGGAGGTCCAGTTTTGTGCCCTGTTTAGTAAGGCCCTCTATATATTAATTAAGGAAGCTTTCTTGGACACATTTAACAGTCCATCCTATCCAAGGCCTTTACACCATGGGAAACCCAGTCAATATTTGGAAAATTGAAATCTTTCAGTAATACTATTGGAGGTCAGGCAGCATCGCTGGAGAACATGGGTAGGTGACTTTTCGGTTTAGTGCTTTTCTTCAGAGACTGAGCATCTGAAGAAGGCTTCCAACCCAAAGCATCACCTGTCCATGTTCTCCAGTGATGTTGCCTGACTCACTGAGTTACTTCAGCATTTTGTGTCTTTTTTTCCACAAATAATAACTTTTGTCTGACAATTTTGCTGACATTTGGAGCTTCCTGTTGTATACATATTCTTGACGAGGTCCATACGTCGTGTAAACACTCTGCTTAATCATTAACCGAATACAGTTCCGTCGCTCACCCGCGCGTGCCCGAGTTCAAACTCCAACTGCCAAATACTTTGTTCTCCTGGCACGCGACGGCCCGCCCCCTGACCGCGTGATTGGTCGGCCCAGATCACGTCCGGTCCATGCGAGAGTTCATGCCCGACAAACGAAGGTTCGATACCAAAGTGGCTCGGCGCGCCACACTCTATTGTTTGAACCAACATTGTTCAATCTGTGGCTTGCGACTATTTCCGCCTCTAATGTGCACTTTAAAGCAACCTAATCTCAACGTCAGATCCACTTGGTTTTTGCAGCAGTTGGCCATTGTCCATGGAGGTTTGCTTCAGCTAACTTCTGAATATTATAATCCAGTAGCTGGTTGAACCACTGGTGTTGGCAAGGTTCAAAGTTGCCATCCTTGAGTCCGAACTGTTCAGCAAGTGTAACCTCCGCAAATAGAGAGCAAATCTTGCAGCTTTGTGACATTGTTCAAAAGTGTAATAACTTTTGACTCTGCAGAAATCAGAAATCACCTACAAGCACCAATGTTATGACAACATGTTAACTTTCTTTTACTGATGTAATTGAAGGATGACTATCAACTGGGCACAAGGAATAAGTCATGGAGTCATTCAGAAACAAGCTCTTTGGCCTATTGAGTTCACACCCATCGTCGATCATCCATTTACACTAATTCTTCGTTAACCCATTTTTCATTGCCCCCATATTGTCATCAACACCTCCAGATTCTACAACTCACCAACACAATCAAAGCAAGTTAAGATGAGTTTATTGTCATAGGCACAAGTACAATGAGGTACAGGTACGATGAAATTCTTGCTTGCAGCAGCAGCAGCACAGCCACGTTGACTCAGAAAACGCACGGAAACCTAAATTATACATATATTCTACAAGACAGAGAAGAAAAAGACCATAAAGACAAGATAGTAGTGCAGAAATACACAATTAGAAACACGTTAATAGGTGGTCCACAATGTTCAGAGTTAGGTTTAGATAGGAAGGAACTACAGATTATACCAAAGATAGACATAAAATGCAGGAGTAACTCAACGGGTCAGGCAGCATCTCTGGAAAAAAGAAGTAGATGGTGTTTCAGGTCGGAACCCTTCTTCAGACTGCAGACTGAAGAAGGGTTTCGACCCGAAATGTCACCTATTCCTTTTCTCCAGAGATGCTGCCTGACCCGCTGAGTTACTTCAGCATTTTATGTCTATCTTCAGGGTTGAACAGGTTCGTTCAAGAATCACAAAGGTTCAGGAATGTAGCTGTTCCTAAATCGCATGCTGTGGGACTTCAGGATTCTGTACCTCCTGTCCAATGATTGCAATGAGAAGAGAGCATTGCCCAAATGGTTCCTTGATGGTAATTTTCACCTTCTTGAAACTGCAGCTTGTAAAGATGCTTTCAATGGAGTAGAGGGCTGTGCCTGTGATGGGCCAGGCTGAGTCTACCACAATATCTGTAGCCCCTCAAGTTCCTGTGTTTTGGATTTGTGCCCCCGATCATGATGTAACCAGTCAGGAGACTTTCTACAGCGCACAGTAGGAGCACTTTACCAGCTCATCTGAAGGAAACCCACGCGATCATGGGGAGAACATGCAAACTCTACACAGACTGCACCAGAGGTTGGGATTGAACATGCAAATGATATGAGGGGGCAGCTCCACCGGCTGTGCCACTATGTTGCCACTGTTCTACTTTGAAATATTATGAATTAAGGGGCAATATTTGCATTTAAAATATTTCCAATCCAGAAAACCATTGGTCCATTTGTGCAACTTGACTAACCGGTAAAATAATAGAAAACCTTGTAGCAGTCGCTTGGAGAAATGAATTTGCAGCAAGGAATTAATAGAAAACAAACGGATTTTGAAAGCAAGAAGCTTATCTGACAAAGCACCACGTCTTCTTTGTGAGCCTTGCAAGTAAACGAGACACCTCCTTGTATTATGGGTTATTTGGATTTTGAGAAAGCTATTTATAAAGTTCCACGTGAAAGATTTTTAATTAACGCTAAAAGCTGAGGCAATCCATGGTGAGACATGGAAATAGAAAAGTTGATTAAATGAACACAAAGCTCTCAAGAGATGGGTTGTGAGCCTGAGGATAGATGATGAGTCGTTTGCCAATAGATAAACTACATGGTGAACCCAGATTCTGCAACCAGTTTTAAGCTTGTCAATTTTACAGGAAGTGAGAGAGGAGCATCATTGTTAATGATATGGAAGAGGTTAGTTCAGTTATATAATTGGGTAGATAAGTGGCATGTGAAATATGAAAGTGACAAATATAAAATATTATACATTGGATGAGATAGTATGCACTGTAAACATACGATAGATGTAATTGAAATAGCATACATAAGGACATGGAAACAATTGTGTCCTTGTCATTTTTATTCTGAAGTACAAAGCTGGCTATTATTTCAAAACCAAGTGCACAGGCTGTGGAAATCATGCTAATCTTTGCAGTACTCTGTATAAAATAAGACCCCAAACAGGAAGATAACTTATGAGTCCCCAGGTCATAATAGGCCACTGAGTTCTTTGCCCTGAGTCCACTATTCTATCAATGACCAGTCATAAACCCCATCCACTTTCCAATTCAATCCATATGTTATTTGATTTCCTTCAAAGCCCAAAATTCCATCTCAGCTCTCAGTGGCCACCTGCAGTAGAAAAGTCCTGACAATTCTATTTTTCTCCTCTGCTTGGTCCTAAGTAAGCTACCTTTCATCCTGGGATCTTTCTTTCCCAGATTTAGAGGCCCTTTTCACCCTTCTCACCCCCGAGTGACTCGATGCGATCAGATTTCAGTTTGCTAAACCCTAGTGAGCATAGACTTGGCTCACTCACTCAACACAGGACAACCCCATCATTCCAGAATCAATCAGGTGAATCTTACTCCATGGCCTCCAAGCAACACATTCTTTAGTGGGAGGAATAAATCAACCAAGAGAAAATTTTTGGATTAATTCAAAATGGAGAATCTTAGTACCCAAGGATGGGTGGGTGTGTCACACAAGCGAAGCAAAGACCTATCAAGGAAAATCGACCTATCCACTTGTAGCTTGGATGGAGTCTGATCATGGTGGGAAATCTACAATCAGGAAGAGGGCTGGTTCTGACTGGCAGATTGTAAGGTGTATACTTTTACTCTGTAGAGGCTACAATTACAACATCTGAATTTGAAAAAAAAAAAATCACAAGAATCTTCAGTGGCTACTCTGGTCTTTGGCATTATGTGTCTCAAAGAGGATTGAATCAATGAATACACCCTAGAATATGAATACTGGATACTGTAATACTGTTATTGTTTGGTGCAATTACCCCAAAATAGATCAGGAAAGTGGTAAAATGGCAGCTGCAACATTATTTATTGCATTAAATGCCACGCTGGAATTTTGCTTGATTATTTTCTATTGGATTTCATCCCTTTTCCGATCATGTGATTGACATGTATTTCAATGTTACACAGGGAGTTAAACCACTGTCCTTTGGGAACGGTTGTTAACCCATAGTTGGCGGTCACGCTCAGAACAACCACGTGCTATTAATGACATACTGGAAGGGGCTTTTATTTTGCACAGAACTGGGTCCCTCCCCATTGACTCTCAAACTAAAACGCAGTCTATTTATCCTGAGGAATGACATACAGCCTTTGTCAAAGGTGTCAACTCCCCTTGTGGTTTCCACTTCACAGGAAACAAGCCCTGCCACCCAACTTGCCCACACTGACCAACATGCCCTATCTACACTAGTCCCACCTGCATGCATTTGGCCCATACCCTTCTGAACTTAAACCTATCCATATCCTATCCATCCTAACCTAACCAAATATTTTTAAAACAGTGTGATAGTACATGCCTGAACTATCTCCTTTGGCAGCTCATTCCATATACCTACCAATCTTTGAGTAAAAAAGTTGCCCAAAGGCAAAGGGGTAGTTCATTGACTGTTGTCAATAAGTGACAAAAGAATCAAAATGAAATTGATTGGTATCTGAAAGAAAATAATGAACAAGGTAAGAGGCATGGAAATACTCAATACTATAATAAATAGTCATCTACTGGCTGGTTTGTACTGGTACAAAAACCAAAACTGGGGTAAGAGAACTCGAGATAATATTTCAAGTTAAAGACTTTCAAGACAATCACTGATTTTCGATTAAATGCAGAGCTGAAAAATTGTAGAGCAATGGACAGGAAAGAACGTGAGGGACCAATGTAAAGCTGGAAGGCAGAAGTAATTACATGGTAAAAAATAAGATGGTACAATGGAGAGCCACTGGTAATTGGGTAAAGAAGGTTTGGGGTCCGTGTGGAGGGAATCATTACTAAGGAAAGGTCACGCGTCTGAAACATTAGCTTTTATTCATTCTCTACAAATCCTCTGAGTACTTCCATCATTTTTCTTATTTCAGTTTCCCAATCTGCAGTACTTTGCTTTTGAGTGGGTCATGTGGGGCTGTAAATGGTAAATGGTAGAATCTGAGTTTCCCCACAATGGCCTCATTAACCACTTCAAAACTCATAAAACAATGGAAACAAGTTATCCTGGATCTCAGAGGAATGTCTGAGAAAAAGATGGAAATGGTAAATCACTCAGAGCTTAAAATTGTTTAAATATAATAAAAGTGATCAGAAATGTCACATACATGCACAATAAAATCGGTGTACTGGTTCTGTCTGGTATAATTTCTAAGATTCTCTTTTCATTATATTTATTAACATAGAGGTTTTGATTTAGCATGCAATGAACATATCATTAGTTGACAAAATAAATAATATATCATATCATATCATATCATCATATCATATATATACAGCCGGAAACAGGCCTTTTCTGCCCACCAAGTCCGTGCCGCCCAGCGATCCCCGTACATTAACACTATCCTACACCCACTAGGGACAATTTTTACATTTACCCAGCCAATTAACCTACATACCTGTACGTCTTTGGTTCCTTTAGAAAGTGTTCACAAGCTAGTGTTTTAAGTGCAAAAACAACATGCTTTATTTCTGTTCCAATTTATCAACTAATATAGTTTGAATTTCTTTTACCCCAAAGTAACTACCTCAAAAGAGTGATATGAGAAGACCTTCCAGTCAATTAATCTTACAATAGCAGGAAAGGGTCAGGCAGCAAGTCATTGAATGACCTGGTGCAAAATCGTCATGACAGCCAGTTTCATTTGGATTGGCTTTGGTTTCATCTCAACATCGTCTCTTTTCTAAGGTTTGTTTTCTTTTGGAATGTATTGGCATGACTGCACCTTTCATTGAAGCATGATCAATTCTGAAAAGTCAAAGTCACTTCCACTTAATTCCTGCAGAAAGTACATTTTCAAACCATATAAAAAAATAAACACCAAATCCGTTCAGTGTTGACTGTTGACAAACCCATCAGGAAGAAACTGTGGCCACTTGTTCAAACTTTTCAAAACTTTTATTTTTCTTCAGAGATGCTGCCTGACCCGCTGAGTTACTCTAGCATTCTGTGTCAATCTTTTTAAAACTCCTGTCTCATTTCTCTGTGCCAGTATTGCACCTGCAGAGCACAATAGTGACAGGCTGATTAAAGTGGGGCATATCAAAAGAGACTTTGGTGGAGTGCAGCAATGGCAGTCTTGTAACTCTCCTCTGCAAGCATTATGGGATGGGATCTTGAGTACAGTGCTGTAGTCTCACAGAGCTGTCATGACATAAGGCTTCAGGTTAGGCTGGTTATGAAAGTGATTCACATGTAAAAGTAATGAAGCCTGTTTTTGGATTGTGAAGCAGAGCAAGATCCATTACACCCAATCGTCCTTCTTATCCCTACTTTAGCTTTACACTCAGCTGACGCTGTGTAATAAATCACAGGCATCCTTCTCACAGCCAGGTGTCTGGTTCCCTGTTTAGCTTCTGTTGGAAACAATAGCGTACAGTTAGTTTGACACAATGAAAGTATTGGATTTAATCCCTTGTACTCACCTTTCCTGAAGACGAAGGCAATGCCAGGTCACCAATAACACCCAACACATCAGTATCAGTCAGTGTAGAGTGGCTGATAGTGCGTATATGGTGGATTCATAACAATGGTTCAATCCTTCTTTATTATCACAGGTACAAAGGTACAGTGAGATTCTTCTGTTGCTTACTAATGTCATACATAAGTACAATCCCTATTAAGTACAGAATGCATAGAAACAGCCCACTGAGTCCATATACAAGAGTCGCCAATTTTGGCGCCACTTTCAGTCCCAGTTGCAGCTTGCCAGACAGACCCCCAGCAGTCGTCGCCATGATCTGGATTATCCTGTGAATCTGCATCCCTCTCTTCGCTCAGCCATCTTCAGGTTTTGTGTATTGGGAGCATCTCCCATAGCCAACCTCGAAGGCACAAAATGGTAAGACTCACAGTTCTTCTTACCGGCCCTTTTTCTAATGTCTTCCGCCTTCGCCAACTCCCTCACCCTCCTCTCCGGTTTCTGATCCTCGGGGATGAACCAGACTTTATAATCCCCAAAAAACAACCTTATAATCCCTACTGACAGTCCATCCCATTGTCTTCATGGAACCAATAACCCCACAAGCTGAATCGGCCTCTCTTTTTCGCAACCAAATCCTTATGCAATATTGGCCTTTGATCTGATTTTCCATTGATTGAATGCACTATTCCAACTTCTTCTAGTTCAGTTTAGTTTATTATTGTTGTCTGAAGTACAGTGAAAAACATTTATTTGTGAGCTATCCTGTCAAAAAAAGACTATACATGAATACAATCAAACCATCCACAGTGCACAGATAAAGGATAAAGGGGACAACGTTTATTGTAAGATTTACCATTGAAGTCCGAGAGTTCAATTATGGATAGTTCAAAGGTCTCCAGTGAGGGAGATGGAAGGATGAAGCCGTACTCCAGCTGATTCTAGACTATGCAGTTGCTTGATAAGTGCTCGAAAGAAACTGTCCCTGAACCTGGAGGTATACTTTTTCAGACTTCTGCTCCTCTTGCTTGATGGGATAGGGGAGAAAAGAGAGTGACCAGGGTAAGACTGGTCCTTGATTAAGCCTTGCTGAGGCAGCGTGAAGGATAGATGGGGCCCATGGAAGGGAGGTTGGTTTGCGTGATGAAACATAGCAATATAGAAAATAGTTGCAGGAGTAGGCCATTCGGCCCTTCGAGCCAGCACCGCATTCAATATGATCATGGCTGATCATCCAGAATCAGTACCCTGTCCTGCTTTTTTCCCCATATCCCTTGATTCCATTAGCCCTAAAAGCTAAATCTAACTCTCTCTTGAATACATTCCGTGAATTGGCCTCCACTGCCTGCTGTGCCAGAGAATTCCACAGATTCCCAACTCTCTGGCTGTAAAGGTTTTTCCTCATCTCAGTCCTAAATGGCCTACCCCTTATTCTTAAACTGTGACCCCTGGTCTGGACTCCCCCAGACGATGGTCTGGGCTACGCTCACGACTCTCTACAATTTCTTGCGGTCCTGGGTGGAGCTGTTCCCAAACCATGCTATGATGCATCCTGATAAAATGCTTTCTACAATGCATCTGTAGAAGTTGGTGAGTGTTGATGGGGACATGCAGAAGTTCCTATGCCTTTTATGGAGTTGTATTGGTGTGCTTACTTGGCCATAGCTTCAATGTGGTCCAGGTCAAATTGCTGGTAATATTTATTCCTAAGAACCTGGAATGTGCAACACCAACTACTTCGGCACCATCATCATATATTGGGGTGTGTGCTGCTTTGCTTTACTTCACTCCTTAGCCCATTGCAAACAACTGAGGACTTTCACTTCAGTTCCATGGATTCTGAGTTGGTTATGAGGCCAATGTGAGACTGGCAGACTCTGCCTTAGGTAGTGCGCGATGGGATGCATGGGTACTTTGTGCGAAAGGTAAGAAATGGAATATGCAACTGAAGATCAAAATCATATATTTGATCCTTCCAGAAATGCTTGCTTAGAAAGTGTTTTGTAAATATGTACAGTTATTTTCATGTTACTTTACTTCGCTCCTTAGGCCATCTTCCGCTCCCATCCTAAATGCTCCTTTCTCCATTTTGAGCAGATATAGACCAGGATTCCCACAGTAAGGGGTGGGACTGTTACACTTTTGAAAATATCTTTAACTCATTCCCTGTCCACCTAATAATCTCCTGCTATGAAGGAACTTGGAATAGAGTGTCTCTTTCCAGACTCTCGTGCCTGATATGCAGATTGTAAGTACTGCCCATCGGAGTTGAGTGGGTGTAGTTAGAGCAAGGATGCTGGCTCGGAGAGAATGCTGACATCGGTTCATAAACCAAGCATGGGCCAAGAGTCAGGGTTAATCTCTGCCCTCCTGCTTGTCTCTCAGTCATGGACTACCTATGGAAGTGTTCAAAATATTGGAGAACTACCACTAAATCTGTTTCTAAGGATGTGCATGCTGTCAATATGATATTTGACCCTTTCATTAACATTGAACATAGAATCAGAATAGTAGAGCAGAGGAAAAGGCCTTTTGGCCCACAATGTCAGTGCAGAACATGGCGCCGAATTAAACTAATATCCTCTGCCTGCACTTTATTCACATGGGCAGCACAGGGGCGCAACGGTAGAGTTGCTTCCTTGCAGCGCTTGAAGCACCAGAGACGCAGGTTCGATCCCGACTACGGGTGCTGTCTGTACGGAGTTTGTACGCATGGGATTTCTCCGAGATATTACGTTTCCTCCCACACTCCAAAGGTGTACAGGTTTGTATGTTAATTGGCTTGGGTTTGTAGACTTGGTATAAGTGTAAATTGTCCCTTGTATGTTTAGGCTTGTGTTAATGTGTGGGGATCGCTGGTCAGTGTGGCCTCGGTGGGCCGAAGGGCCTGTTTCCACGCTGCATCTCTAAACTAAACTAAAAAAAAAACTAATCCTTCCATTCCCTGCACATCCATGTGCCTATCTCAAAGTCTCTTAAATCCCCCTATCGTATCTGCCTACACAACCACATTTGGCAGTGTATTCCAGACACTAAAATACTTGTTCTGCACATTTCCTTTAAACTTTACCTCTCTCACCTTAAAGCTTTCTGATATATCCCAGCACTGCTAATACTAAACCTAGTTGTTCAGTGAGAACACATCACTTTAATGTGATTTGTCAAGTGAAGTCAAGTCAAGTTTATTGTCATATATACAACTCGGGTGAAATGAAAGCACAATGAAAATCTTGCTTGCAGCAGTATCACAGGCACATAGACTCAGACAGTAGGCACAGGCATAAATTATACACAAATCACACTTAAGTTTTGCAAAACTGTGAAAAGAAACAGATTGTGCAAAAAAGCAAGACATTCATGCAAAACACAATTAGAAAACAAGTCCATGGTGGTGTGAGAGGCGGCCGGTAGTGTTCTGTTGTCGAAGGTGTGAGAGGCGGCCGGTAGTGTTCTGTTGTCGAAGGTGTGAGAGGCGGCCGGTAGTGTTCTGTTGAAGGTGTGAGAGGCGGCCGGTAATGTTCTGTTGTCGAAGTAAGATCCATTTCAGTTATTTACTTTCTGATTGGTAGCCAAGTTCACATTTTACTTCAGTTAACAGGACCGACCTGAGCTCAGGCTAAAGTGCTGACTTCACACTGTCTATTGTAATTATAGACAACTCACTGAATACCCTGAACTTGCTTTACTTCAGTTTTACTTCAGGGGATAAATGCACATAAATGGAAACAATTAGAATATAATGTAGTGATTGAATATGACATGAATAACTCAAAGAGATTTCTCTTGGGTGTGTTTTTTTCATGTGTAAGGTGCCTGTAATTAAAATCATGCAGAGAGTTGAACCGTTTAGGAAAAATGGGTTAAATGAAGTAAAGTATGAATTTGGCCACCAAACGGAAAATAAATGACTCAAACCTCCAGGGATGCCTGACATTCAGCACATCTGGGCAGATACTTCACCTTCTGTCAGATGGTGCATGAAGTATTATGCAGCAATGAAATGTTTCAGCACAGAGAAAGAAACTTTGACATGGAGTCACTCTTAACAGGTTGTGTCACTGGTTAACCGCACAAGGTGTATTGATGGGGAATTTTAGGGAAGTTCATCATTTTGCCTTTGAATTTTTGGGTAAAGGACACTGAATATTTCAGATCATTGATACTATGGCGAGTCCGAAACTTGCTAGTTGTAGACGAAGTTTATTGCAGCCGCAATACACGAATACAGAGTCAAAACAACAAGTTACAGGACAACCAATATAAACTTACTGTCTTCCTTGAAGACTTCGCCGAACTGGCTAAAACGGGCGCCAAACGCGCACCTGACATCGCTGGCCAATCAGCGATGTCGTTTCCTGGACCAATCCCCATGGTCGCGTTCCCACGTGACCTCGCTGGCCAATCCGAGGGTTCGACTACCTGGACCATTCTCTATGGTCGCTACATGACCCCCCCCAGAACCCGAGGTGCGGAACCTAGCAGGGAGCCGGATTTCGCGACCATAACGAGTACGGAGAGGGACAGCCTGAACCACAGGAGCCGGAGGTTCCGGACTTGGTGGAACAGCCGGAACGGGAGGTTCTGGAGGAACTACCGGAACGGGGGGTCCTGGAGGAACTGCCGAAATGGGGGGTCCTAGGGGAACTTCCGAAACTGGGGGTCCCGGAGGAACTGTCGGAATGGGGGTTTGTGGACTGGGCGGAACTAACGGAGGTCGGCCTCTTCTAGGGGTTTGACCGACCAGGACTGGTTGATCCGGGTCCAAATGGGCAGGTTTAAGCCGGGACACCGAGACGAGTTCACTCTTGCCGCCCATGTCTAAGGTGAAAGTAGCCGTTCCCTTACGTAAAACCCGAAACGGCCCTTGATAGACCCTCTGCAACGGGGCGCGATGGGCATCTTTACGCAAAAAAACAAACTCACAGTCCTTCAGGGAAGACGGTTCATGTACCATGGGACACCCATGACGTGAAGTCGGCACTGGAGCCAGGGAACCCACCCGTTCCCGGAGAGCTGCTAACGCTGCTGGGACTGTAGGGAGCAGTGCTGAAGTGTCCGGAAACAGATCTCCAGGTACTCGAAGGGTCGAGCCATATACCAGCTCTGCGGACGACGCATCGAGATCTGGCTTAGGAGCCGTCCGGATGCCCAAAAGAACCCAAGGGAGTTGGTCTACCCAGTCCGGGCCTTCAAGCCTTGCACTGAGGGACGCCTTAAGTTGGCGGTGGAACCTCTCTACGAGACCATTTGCCTGGGGGTGATATGCAGTTGTGGGTTGTAATTTGGACACGTACAGTTCCGCCAGCGCGGCCCAGAGGGACGAAGTGAACTGTGGTCCTCTGTCAGTTGTAATAACTGCCGGGACCCCGAAACGAGCTACCCAATGAAGGGCCAAAGTCCTAGCACAAGACGCTGACGAGATGTCAAACAATGGGAAAGCCTCTGGCCACCGGGTGAACCGATCCACCACCGTGAGGAGGTGGGTGTAGCCCCGGGAGGAAGGCAAAGGCCCGACCAAATCCACGTGGATGTGGAAAAAACGAAAAGCCGGGACTTCGAAATCCTGTACGGGGGGCTGGACGTGGCGCTGGACCTTAGCGGTCTGACAGGGCACGCAGGAACGTGCCCACCCCGCTACCTGTTTCCGCAGGCCATGCCAGACAAACCTCGCTGCCACCAAGGCAGAGGTGGAGCGGATGGACGGGTGCGCCAGCCCATGAATGGCATCGAAAACCCGGCGCTGAAGGGAGGGCGGTACTACCGGCCTGGGGCGAGGAAGAGAAACATCGCACCAGACTTTCGTGCCCTCCGACCCACAAGCTACCTGGGCCAACTTCAATCCCGAAGTGGTGGACTGGTACGTCGAAACGGTATCCGCCAGGAGCTGTGCCTCCGCAAGCTCCTGGGGATCCACTTCGCAGTCCACCGCCGAAATAGGGGGAAAAGCAGGTCTAGACAGGGCGTCAGCAACGGCATTCAGCTTACCCGCGATATGACGGACATCTGTGGTAAATTCTGAGATAGCAGTCAGGTGCCGCTGCTGGCGGGCCGACCATGGGTCAGACAATTTCAAAAAAGCAAATGTTAATGGCTTGTGGTCCGTAAATGCCACAAATGGGCGGCCCTCGAGGAAATACCTGAAATGACGGACAGCTAAATGGAGAGCTAGAAGCTCTCGGTCAAATGCGCTATATTTCAGCTCGGCCGAATTTAGTTGCCGGCTGAAAAACGCTAAAGGCTGCCAACGGCCACCAACCTGCTGCTCCAGAACTCCACCCACCGCCACGTCAGAGGCGTCAACCGTCAGGGCCGTGGGGGCGGAGGGGCTCGGATGGACCAACATGGTGGCGTCTGCCAAGGCTGCCTTAGCTGCCGTAAAAGCCGACTCTGCGGCCGGGGACCACAACAACTCTACCGGATTACCTGCAAGGCATTGGAAAAGCGGGCGCAGGACTCGCGCCGCTGCCGGAACGAATCTATGGTAGAAATTAACCATGCCAACGAACTCCTGCAGCCCTTTTACTGTGGTAGGCCTGGGGAAAGCCCGGATAGCCTCCACCTTCTCTGGCAAAGGGACAGCGCCGGCAGGGGTAATTCTATGTCCTAGAAAATCGAGAGCAGGCAGGCCGAATTGACATTTGGAGGGTTGAATAATGAGCCCGTGGTCTTGGAGCCGCTGGAACACGGTCCGCAAATGGGCCTGGTGTTCTTGCACTGAGGGGCTGGCTACCAGGATGTCGTCTAAATAAATAAACACAAAGGGTAAACCCCTGCCCACGCGGTCCATCAGTCGCTGGAAAGCCTGTGCCGCGTTCTTTAAACCGAAAGGCATACGCAACCATTCAAACAACCCGAACGGAGTAATAGTTGCAGTTTTTTGTATGTCCTCCGGTCGCACCGGAATCTGATGGTATCCTCGCACCAAATCGATTTTGGAAAACACTACCGCTCCTTCCAGTCCAGATGAAAAGTCCTGTAGGTGCGGTATGGGGTAGCGATCAGCCGTGGTGACAGCATTGAGACGCCGATAATCGCCACATGGCCTCCACCCCCCAGATGCCTTGGAGACCATGTGTAACGGCGAGGCCCACGGGCTGTCAGACTGACGAACAATTCCCATTTCCTCCATCTTCCTGAACTCCGCCCGTGCCACCACCAGTTTGTCTGGCGGTAGTCTCCTGGCCCGAGCGAAAACGGGAGGGCCTTCGGTGCGGATGTGATGGACCACACCGTGCTTAGCTGAAGGTGTGTCAAAACGTTGGACGAGCAGCTCTGGGAACTCTGCCAGAATCGCAGCATACGAGTCGGGGGCCGCGACGACGGCCTGGACAGTAGGGCTGGGCGAGGAGGCGATTGCCGGAGCGACGTGCTCGTCTTCAGCAGCGGGTCGGAGGTCGTTACCGCGGACATCAGGAACCAGTGAAAAAGCCCAGAGAAAATCTGCGCCCAGGATCGCTTGTTTGACGTCGGCTATGATGAATGGCCATTCGTACGTGCGGAGGCCTAACGCAAGGGACATCTTCCGTGTGCCGAAAGTGTGAATAGGGCTGCCATTAACCGCGATGAGGGTGGGACCTGTCTTACCCGATCTGGTTTCGAGGTCGGTCGGCGGCACTATGCTGACGATGGCTCCGGTGTCTACCAAAAATTCTGTGTCCGTGAATCGATCATGGACATAGAGGCGCGGGTTCTGGCCAATCGTAACTGCCCCTATATACGATCGGCCGAGGCATTTCCCGCGAAGGTACAAGGCAAACGACAGTTGCGGGATTCGTTACCCCATCGTAGGTGATAGTAGCACCAGCCGTGCTTGTGCGGATCTTTTTGGCGGGCTTTTGGACAATTGGCGGGAGAAGTGGCGCCATCTTGCCGTCGCTGTGGCGTGGTCACCGATGTCGAGACTTTGTTGATGGAATCCCCTGCCTTGTTTTTTCCCGCTATGAGCGCGTCCGCTTTCGCTGCATATGCTTCGGGGTCCTTAAAAGAACAATCCGTAAGCAGCAGTCAGACATCCTCGGGGAGTTTCTCGCGGAATGCCTGTTCAAACATCGGGCAATCCGTGTGCTCACCGGCTAGCACCATCATTTCGGCCATGCGGACGGAAGGCAGTTGGTCTCCAAGCTCCGGTAGGTGCAGAAGTTTTGCCGCACCACCATGCTTATTTAACCCGAAGGTTCGCAGTAATGCCTTCTTCATGGTTTCATATTTGTCTTCCGCAGGTGAAGTTATGATAAACCGCATCATGCGCTTGGTTGTGTCCGGCGATAGAGCGCTGACGAGGTAGAAGTACTTCGTTGCATCGTCCGACACCTTCTTTATGTGGAATTGAGCCTCGGCGTGGATAAACCAAGCTTGCGGTGCGTACGTCCAAAATAACGGAAGATGCACGCCTCCCGCGCTTGACTCCGGTGCGCCCTGCTCGGTCATCGTCAACAAGGCGTTGATTCCTGTTCAGTTGGTGATCATCCAGATCACGTTCGGGGTCACCAATATGGCGAGTCCGAAACTTGCTAGTTGTAGACGAAGTTTATTGCAGCCGCAATACACGAATACAGAGTCAAAACAACAAGTTACAGGACAACCAATATAAACTTACTGTCTTCCTTGAAGACTTCGCCGAACTGGCTAAAACGGGCGCCAAACGCGCACCTGACATCGCTGGCCAATCAGCGATGTCGTTTCCTGGACCAATCCCCATGGTCGCGTTCCCACGTGACCTCGCTGGCCAATCCGAGGGTTCGACTACCTGGACCATTCTCTATGGTCGCTACAATACCCTGCTAATGAAAACAGGTACAATACATCAGCCACTGTCCACTTAGAGTCACAGAGTGATACAGCATGGAAACAGGCCCTTGCGCCCAAATTGCCCACATAGCCCCCTGCTACACTAGTCCCACCAGCCTGCGTTTGGTCCATATCCCTCCAAACCGGTCCTGTCCACTTGACTCCCTTCATTAAGCTAGAGCTTGAGAAATGTTTAATGCGGAGCACATGCATTTGTAAAAGTTCAGGGAATTGAAGTTTATGGGATCTGGCACAGATGATGAGTGGGAGCTAGTGTAGATTAGCTATTAGCACATTAAATGGCAGGACAGGCTTGATGACCAGGTAGCCTACTCTTGCTCGTATTTGCTTGTGTGTTCCCCTGAATTTCTCTTTCTGTTTACATCGATCCACAGACATCAATCAATGTAAGTGACTGACAAGTCGCATTTGACTAATCTCTATTGGGTCTGCCCAATCAACCTCCAACATCTATGGAAATGTCTACCTGGCTAGAATGCAAGCCTAGACATGCTTTGAAAGAATGAATTGAATAAAATGGAATTAATAACATATTCTGCACATGTAGCCCAAAAACTATTATCAATGCCAGTACCTTCGTGTAAAACCTTTTGGAAGTTACGAGAAGTTGCAACCCCGTTGAACATTACTATGTCCCGAGATTCTTGCATAATAAAAATAGGTGGATCCAATTTCTACACTTTTGTTTCTCATCAGGAGCAATAACTCAATGTTACTGCCTTGTTACGGTTGGAAATGGCATTCCTTATTCTGCTGCATTTAATAAAATTAAATCCTTCAAATGGGTAGGAGAGTGGTCAATAGTCAATCAATAGTCAATAGTCATTTATTTGTCACATACACATAAATGTGCAGTGAAATGAAAAATTACCCGCAGTTCAACAATAAGACCAATAAGAATAATCAATAAAAATGCAATAACACATCCAATCATAAACTAACACCAAACAAAAGAAACATCCATCACAGTGAGTCTCCTCCAGTCCCTCCTCACTGTGATGGAAGGCCGCTGCCTTACAGACCTGGGTTCAATCCTGACCTCCGAGGCTGTCTGTATGGAGAATGCACATTCTACCTGTGATCGTATGGATTTCCTCTGGGTGCTCTGGTTTTCTCCCAGATTTCTCTCATGAGGTTAATCCCTGGGATGGAGGGACTGTCATATGAAGAAAGATTGGAAAGACTAGGCTTGTATTCATAGGAGTTTAGAAGGATGAGAGGGGATCTTATAGAGACGTATAAAATGATAAAAGGACTGGACAAGCTAGATGCAGGAAAAATGTTCCCAATGTTGGGCGAGTCCAGAACCAGGGAACACAGTCTCAGAATAAAGGGGAGGTCATTTAAAACTGAGGTGAGAAGAAACTTTTTCACCCAGAGAGTTGTGAATTTGTGGAATTATCTGCCACAGAAGGCAGTGGAGGCAAATTCACTGAATAAATTAAAAAGAGAGTTAGATAGAGCACTTGGGGGCTAGTGGAATCAAGGTATATGGGGAGAAGGCAGGCACAGGTTACTGATTGTAGATGATCAGCCATGATCACAATGAATGGCGGTGCTGGCTCGAAGGGCCAAATGGCCTCCTCCTGCACCTATTTTCTATGTTTCTATGTTTCTATCCCTAAGACCTGGGGGTTGGTAGGTTAATTGGTCACTGTAAATTGCCCAGAGTAGCGGGAATTGATGGTAATGGGGTAATGGGGAATAGATGAAAGGGATAATTAGTTTGGGAATGGGATTGCTTTATGAACTTGCATAGATTCAACAGGCCAGATTTGTCTCTCTCTGTCAAAAGGCAATAACAAAAGAATGTGGAGACTGTTACATATCTCTGTAAATAAACCCTCACTGAGGAAAAGATTGCATGACACCTCCAAGTGGAAGGAACTTGAAAATAATTGAACCATTAAGGAACTGATATCTCATTTTGATTTGGTAAAATGCCATCATTTGTTAATGAAAGCGCAAAAAAAGTAATAAGAAGTTGAACATTGGAGATCTTAGTCTAAACATGCAAGGAATCTAAAAGCAGGTTGAGGTTTCCTTCTGTTGGTTAGATTTAACAAATCATTTTGAATTGATTGCATCAGAATAAGGAAAGCCATTTCCAACTAACAAGGCAGTAACATTGAGTTATTGCTCCTGATGAGAAACAAAAATTGGATTCCACCTATCTTTATTATGTCACTGTACTTAGACGCAGTGTCAAATCTAGACCCCTTCAAAAGATATTTATCAAAAACAAGTTTGGAATAGTTTTAAGGTAGTTCACACCAAGAAAGAAGCTATAAAACATGCCCTCTGGGCTTCCCACAGGATCATTCCAAACTCAATGCGGCTGTCAACATTTCCTGCAGAACAATCAAAGAGAGCAGGAGTTGGAAAGAGATGGAGAGGTGTGCAGAGCGGTGGAGAAAGAGCGAGAGAGAGGCAGAGGGGGAGAGGCAGATGGGGAGAGACAGATGGGGAGAGAGGAGAAGAAGAGATGCTAGAGGGGAATAACAGGGGTTGAGAGAGGAGAGAAGGAGGAGGAGATTGAGAGAGTAGAGGAGAGGGAAAGGGGTGATAGAAAGGAGAGGGGAGAGGGACAGGGGAGGAAGATGGGAGAGGGGGTGGGATAAGAGAAAGTGGGTAGGAGTAAAAAAGGGGAGAAGGAAGAAAAGGATGAGGTAAGGGGAAAAGACAGGGGGGCAGTAGGAGGAGTGAGCGAAAGAAAGAGAAAGAGTGGGAGAGAAGAAGAGAGAAACAGTTCAGTGAAAGAGTGATTGAAGGCCTATTAAATTAGACACATGCCAGAGGAGGAATCTTGAGTTCTAGAGAGGGCAGAAATCCTGCCAGAAACAACATAAATTCAGGCAAAAGAGAAAATTCCTGGACTGCACAGCAATACAGCAAAACCATCCTATGACTTGGAAAGAGATATTAACGTGTGTTGCACACCATTAACATGTGTTGCCCTCTCATACAGATATGCCTATCCAGATTCTTGCACACACTGTTAGTCCATCCTGCACTGCCCAACTTCCCTACACCCATCCTACCCTCACTGAATTAACATGCCACACCCCTTTCCATGCACAACATGTTCAAGTCTAGAAATCTCCAATAAAAGGAAGAATTTTTTTAGTGCCCTTCATCTCCAGCACCTTTGCTTAGGGAGGGATGCTCCCTATTGTGAGTGGGGCCCACTCAAGAGCTTTGCCTCTCCAGACTGTGGAAGCTATCCTCATGTGCAGCTTCATCACAAGATGTACAAACCACCTCAAGAACGATGGCAATATGTAATTTGAGCGATGTGTTCATCAACGTTCCATTGCAATTATTACAGTCTTTGAAATCAGAGAAACAATTGAAGAACAATTTACCCAAAATTGGAGAATTTAATATTAAATCCTGGAATATGGAATGATGAAAGGTGACATAGTCCTCAAACGTATGCTGGGCCTCATTCAAAGTTATCCAGAACAGAAATAGGCTCTTTGCCGAACCTGGCCATGCTGATCAAGACGTCTACCTAAGTTAATCCTATTTGCCAAGAAGCAGAGCAGAAATCCACAAAGAAGGCTGCAGCAAAGTAAATATGGCATGATCTCCTGAACCTGTTGTGGTCATTTCACAATCTAATGGATTCCCCAAAGGAAGAAGGAGAAGCAAAAACTCAATTTGATGAAGGCAAGTTAAAACCATAGGGTATAACTGGAATCTCACTGAATTTTTACCAGGAATCATGAGTTATTTATGAAAATTTTGAGTTATCTGACTTTAATTATTGTGTAAAGATCCTGGGGTCTGGACATGCGACAATGGGAGCACACAGACTGACATGTCTTTTGGTCATCTCAGGCTGGGAGTTGTGTCCTTGGTCACTTGCTGTAAAGTGATGCCTCACACAGCGGCTGAGATCTGGTTACATTGATCTTTGAGAATTACACTTTGAAATTGGAGTACAAATACCTCATTGGCATTTTATACAAATAGCTGCGGATGAATTTCGAGAGAGAGAGAAACATTTCAATAACATAGGAGAATGGTATTTGACCGATTGAATCTAATCTTTTGGCAGAGCAATCTGACAGGGCATTACAATGGCACAACTAGTAGTGCTGTTGCCTCACAGTGCCAGCAGCTCCCGTTCGATCCTGACCTCCAGTGCTGTCTGTGTAGAGTTTGCACATTCTCCCTTTGACCATGGCGGCATGGTGGCGCAGCAGTAGAGTTGCTGCCTTACAGCACTTGCAGCCCCGGAGACCTCGGTTCGATCCCGACTATGGATGCTGTCTGGAAGGAGTTTGTACATTCTCTCCTAGGCCATGTAGTTTTTCTCTGAGAACTTTGGTTTCCTCCCACAATCCAAAGACGTACAGGTTTGTAGGTTAATTGGCTTGGTATCAATGTAAATTGTTCCTAGTGTGTGTTGGATAGTGTTGGTGTGCGGGGATCGCTGGTCGATTCGGACTCGGTGAACCAAAGGGCCAGTTTCCACGCTGTATCTCTAAACTAAGCTGAGCTGAGCTGAGCTGAGCTGAGCTGAGCTGAGCTGAGCTGAGCTGAGCTGAGCTGAGCTGAGCTGAGCTGAGCTGAGCTAAGCTAAGCTAAGCTAAACTAAACTAAGGTTTCCCCCTGGTGCTCTGGTTTCCTCCCACATAACAAAGACAAATGGATTGGTAAATTAAGTGTCTCTGTAAATTGCCTATATGGGGTTTAGGTGAGTGGTGCAATCTGAAGTAGGCTGATGGGAATGTGGGAAGAATAAAGCAGGTTCAGTGTAGGATTAATGTAAATGGGAACTTGATGGTCAGTGAGGACCCAATGGGTTGAAGAGCTTATTTCCATATTGCATGTTTCCATGATTCTACAACCTCTGGTCCTCATTTATTTCTCCAGCTGCTATCTCACATGCACCAATTAACATCCTCCTGCTTCTTCCACCAAATCAGACATGATCTTGTTAAATGGCAGAGCAGCTGACGTTTGCTCCTTTTATTTTAATGTTCCTGTATATTTATGTATGAAATGAAAATGTTATATTACAACAGCATGTTGATATACATTCCGCAATGTAGAAAAAACGCTTAAAACTAGCGTGTTTTAAACTAAAGCGAATAAAGAAATCAGGTGCCATCAAAGGGAATGTTAGTGGAGGGGTAGGTTTTTAAAGAGATTTTTGCAAGCAAAGAGAAAAATGGAGAATGGAGAATTTGAGGGCCCATTGTAGATGGAGCTCTGTGCCAAAGGACAGAGTGAGTGATGTGGAAGAGGCCAGCAATGGAAGTCAAGGGGGATCTTGCAGGGTTTTAAAGTAAGACAACAATCGTTTACTGAACAACATTCAACAAATTACTCTCTTGAAGATTTGAACCGATGGCCTATTGGGGGATGAAGGTCCAGATTTTTAGTAGCCATTTATGATACTGGATCAATTGAAACCTTGCAGATTGTGTGCGCTAAGGCCAAAAGAACATCAACAATGGAACATACTGGAAACCTTTATCAAGTCAGGCAGGAAAAAAACAAACACATTAATGTTACAGATGTCAACTCCACCACTTCACTAATAGGTAAGAGCCATTTGAAAGGCAGAGGGGGTAATTAAATGCACAAAGCTACTCCTAAATTGCAGGGTGAACTTTGAAAAATTACAGCTGAGCTTTCGACAAGGAAAGGTACTGTAATATTGACTTTTTATAGTTGCAGTCATTTGTGAATGTCAGTCAGTATATTCACTTCTGAGAAGAAGATAGCTTAAACTTCATAACCACTTCTTGTGCATCTCCAAAACAACATTTTGTACCGGGTAATAATATCTTGTGTTTTCCACTGGGGACCATGCCGTGCTTAGCCATCAGCCATTGCTCTTCAACGAGGACGGGGAGTGTGTGGGATAGAA
The DNA here is from genome assembly GCF_053455715.1 of Rhinoraja longicauda. Taxonomy (NCBI): domain Eukaryota; kingdom Metazoa; phylum Chordata; class Chondrichthyes; order Rajiformes; family Arhynchobatidae; genus Rhinoraja; species Rhinoraja longicauda. The sequence goes on from NC_135956.1 coordinate 53,956,942, forward strand.
CTATTGGGAAGAGGGTGGTGGTGGGTGATGGGAGGAGGCTGCTTCATTCCCTCTCTCATTTAGACTGGGGGGTGGATGGCAGGGCCCAAAATTATGTCCGATCCCATCACAGGAACAAATCCCATCACCTCACTGATTGCCCCCTGTTTGTTGAGTGGGTGATTCCCCAAAACTCCACCTACCCTTTCTCCTAATATCTGCCGTGTCGTCCTCCCCCCCTCCTCCCCCCCCCCCATCCTCCCCCCCCCCCTCCTCCCCCCCCCCCCCTCCTCCCCCTCCCACTGCCCAAAACAGGATTCTTTCTTCCTTATTCCTCCACACACTCCCATCTCATGCCCTGTCCCTCCCTCCCATACTGGATGCTCAGAATGGGGAGTCAGTGGCTGAAGGATTGTGCTGGACAGCATTGATAGTCTGGGACTTATCTGGCAGAGGGCCAGAGCTACAGAACTCACAGTCTCTGCAAAATCACCAGATGGGGCCGAATGCATGTGTATTTTTCTCATTTATTTAAAAGCCTATCCAACTCATGTTACAAATGAATGAAACTTCGTAATACACAAAGTGCTGGAGGCACCCATGTCACAAGGTCATAAGGAATTGGGCCATTTGGCCCATCAAGTCTACTCCGCCATTCAATCGTAGTTGATCTATCTCTCCCTCCTAACCCCATTTTCCTGCCTTCTCCACATAACCTCTAACACCTGTACTAATCAAGAATCTATCTTTCTCTTCCTTAAAACTATCTACTGACTTGGCCTCCACAGTCTTCTGTGGCAAAGATTTCCACAGATTCACCACCCTCTGACCAAAGAACTCAGCAGGTCAGGCAGCATCTAGGGGCAGCAACGTTTCAAATCAGGACCCACCTTCAGGCTCAGATGCTGTCTGATCCACTCAGTTCCTCCCACACTTTGTGTTTTACTCAAGATTCCAGCATCTGCACATCATTGTCTCCGTGAAACATTGTAAAAGTCACCTGAGTCCAGAAATGCCACAGGAAGCGCCACAGGAGCCACAGGAGCAAGAAATTTAAATGATATGTTTTTTAAGCAGATTATTACAGAAGGAATTATGAGGGATGGAGGTACATAGTGAGTCATGTAGAGACTTATACATGGACACACACACCAATAAATACACGCACACAAGATACACACAAAACACTTACAAGTGTACCAGTATGTGCACACACCTACCCCCTCATATCCACACACACACACACAAGCATACGCACACACACACACACACACACACACACAGAAAGACACATCTATGTGCACAGAGACAAGCACATGCAAATGCACAGACAGCCAAGCAGGTGCCTATGTACAAACAACCAGACACCCACATGCACATGCACTTGCACTTGCAAACACACACCCACTAACAGACATGTACACACACAAATCACAACCACGGACAGATGAACAAGCATAATCAGATTCAGTCACACACATGCACGCATGGTCATGTGTGCATACCGACACACGAATGCACACATGTACAGATATAAACGCAAATACAAGACAGATATACAAACAAATATAGGCATAACATATGTACTCAAATACATATGGACAGAAAGAATATTGAATGACCTGCATTGTGCGTAAGTGAGGCATGAGACAAATAGGTGGTGACAAGGGAATAGGAGGTGAGAAATGAAAGCTATTTATGAGACACAGAGTCTATGAGACTAGCTGGGGAGGCTGAAGGTGGGGAAAGACAGAGATAGGAACAAGAGTCAGGTAATGTGAATCTCAGACAAGGAAAAAGCTTCTGATGCCAAGAATGTCGACCTACCGGTTATGCTTCAATAAGGGTTATCGACACAAAGCATATTTTTGTCAATCCCCACTCCCTATGAAGTAGAATTTCAAAGTGTGACAGTTTGAGCTGTCGTTGCTCTGATCGTTATCGTTAATAATTAGATCAAAGGGCTGCAGAATAACAAATGTAAAGAAAAGATGGTCTTTTCTGAGCTTAATTGGATGGTTCAGGCAGAGACATGGATTAGGGCAGAGAATGGATTAGGACAGAGAAATAGTTACCAGCAACTGGAAGTAAAGTAAACACTATAAAGTGGCGTGCATGCTTCAACATGAACAGTCTGTCTTGTTTTTAATCCACTACATGAGCATCAGTTTCATGCCTTCATCCTTTTCCCCCAGTCATCCACTTCCATTGCTTTTAATTATTGGAATCATATCTGCCTCAGTAACAGATTATAGTACAGGCAGTAAAGTGGGTGGCATGGTGGCATAGTGGTAGAGATGCTGCCCTACAGCACTTGTAGCTGTGGGTTCCATCCTGACTACGGGTGCTGTCTGTACAGAGTTTGTACGTTCTTCCTGTTATCGCATGGGTTTTCTCCGAGATCATCAGTTTCCTCCCACACTCTACAGATGTACAGATTTGTTGGTTCATTGGCGACTTGGTATAAGTGAGAATTGTCCGTAGTGTGTGTAGATAGTGTTAGTGTGCGGGGATTGTTAGTTGGTGCGAACTCGGAGGGCCATGCTGTATCTCTAAACTAAACTAAACTAAACTAGAGGTACAACAGCGATTCTCCTGCAACTGATGGCACGACACCTCCTTTAATCCGGATTATGATCTGAAAATGATTCTTTGAGGCTGCAGTATAGGGCCCTTGCACGGTGGGTCATAAGGTCACAGGGCGTGATGCAGAGTCGCTCAAGCGTTCTGGAGGACAAGCAAGCCTCCGGCATACACTTGTCACACACGCAACACGGTACATCTCGCTGAGTTACTCCAGCATTTTGTCTACCTTCGATTTAAACCAGCATCTGCACTTCTTTCCTACACATATACTGCAGCCTCAAAGAATCGTTTTCAGATCATAATCCGGATTAAAGGAAGTGTCGTGCCATCAGAATAATTCAGCGGGTCAGGTAGCATCAGTTCTTCAGGGATGCTGCCTGACCTGCTGAATTATTCTGTCACACGTGTCTTTCTCTGGTATAAACCAGCATCTGCAGTTCCTTGTTATTACAAGCCCCAAGGAACAGTGATGTGTGAGTTCTGCAGCTGGTATCTGGCTTATCATCTGCGATCAAAAAAGCATCTTAAACCAGAAGGCGTTGCGTGGCAACAGTACGGGTCAGGGGTCATGACCTCGCCGGCCGTGCAAGGGCCCTGTACTTGAGGGCCACTGTTTTCCCTGTGTCTGTGGAATCCTTTTCTTCATGTTCTGAAAAAAAAATCTGATTGGGAGTGTGTATGAGCCTCAAGGATGAGCTGCCCATTTCAACACTAAGTGAGTGGGCCCAGCTCAGGGACAGACGGAGAGCACAGCAAAGCTGTCCCTGAACACCAGCCGAGCTGGGTTTGCTGTGCGCTTTTACTTTAAGTTGTGTGCCGGTAACTTTGCTCTCGCGTCTCCCATGTTCTCGCTTGTTCTCTGGATAAATCGACATGCCAAGTGGGGACAACAACCCACATTATTATTACGAATTATCATTACTTGATCTGTTGGTCCGGCAAAACTGATAATCTCACAAGGCTCTGGAGCCAAGGGTGCTGGAAAATCAGTGGTACACCTGTAATGCACTACACAGTTTGTTGCCACTCTGAAGAATATCTCTTTCCTACATATTCTACATTTAATCAATTTATCGCCGTTATCCAAATTCCAAGTTCAGTGGAAAATCTCCATCAACTCTGTCAAATGTCTTTGTAATTGGTACTGGTATTGGTTTATTTTTGTCACGTGTGCTAAGATGCAGCAAAAAGCTTTTGTTTGCTTCCTTTCCAATCAAATCGGAACAGACTGATGTATGAGTACAATCAAGCCGTTCAGAAAAATAACAGGTAGTGTAATTTTAAACTCTCTATCCACGTACAAATCTGTTTCTCATATTCTAACAAAAGCAATTCCAGTTTTCTTATCTTTTATTTATAATTCTTCCTACAAAGGTGCAACTTAGTTCCCACCAAACTATGTAATGGAGAGACTGATAGGGATCTGAAAATGATGCAGAACATGCAGATCGAGCCTTCGAAAGTGCCAAGGTACAGGGTATGTGAGTATTGAGCTGGGTTACCAGATCAATGGAATGCAAGTTGGCAACAAAGGGCATTATGAAACATTCTGAGCAGGATCTAACATGTGCTGCCCTCATTCATATGACTGGATCATGTGTAGGGTCTGCAAGCAGAGCGAAAAGGAGCCCTGTAAGTTGAACTATCATGTCACAGGACAGAGTTATGCGAAACCTTCAGGATCTCCAAGGTCAGGATCAAACCTTATTTCTGAATACCATGTGGCAGCAGCTCGACCAGCTGTGCTTTGGGACATCCTAAAAGAAATGTGAAAAATGTTATCAGAATACGTCTTTCTTTTTTTTTTCCATTGTTTACCTCAATAAGCGGAGAAGAAAATATCAGCATATGCTATTAAGTGAATAGAAAGTGGCTAAATTCAGACCTAACTCGATGGAACCAAACAAATTTCAAATAAAATGTTTTATTTGATAATAGGCCCCTTGTCAGCCTTTGATATTTAAAATTAGGCATCAGATTTTATGGGATGACTTTCATTATGTTTCAGAATTAGATTTGGGTACTCAGCGTAGCTTATGCATGGTGTTTGATTAAACTAATAATCCGATGAAAGTCATGAATTTGATGCAAAATCGCTCAGACAGTGATAAAGCAAGTAATTTGTAGATAATGCATTTTCATTTCTCTCAATATGACCATAAAGCCCAAGGAAATGAATTGACATTTCTATACATTCTGAACAGGATTTAAATTGTTCACCTCATATCTTGGCAGAAAGTAATATCACATTTATATTAGAAACTTACAGCCTTACCGCTGGTATCGGGGAATGCACACATTTCTACTGAGATATCAATTTCAAATAATCCAAAAATGGCACAGGCAACCTCCGAGCTTTTATGTGTGCAGTTATTTTGAAGTGGCAGCTAATATCTTGAAGAAGACAGCCAATATGATCAAGACCCACACCACCCAGGCCACGCTCACTTCTCTTTGCAGTCATTGGGAAGAAGGTACAGGAACCTAAGGATCATTGCCTCCAGTTTTTAAGAATAACTTCTTCTCATCAATAATTTTTTGAACCCGCTGCACAAGCCTAACCATAGCCTCCCTCCACACAGAAACACTATGGACTTTGTAACTTATGGTTGCTCTACTTGTTTTTTTTTGCACTATCATGGTCTAATTTACTTAGAGTAACGTATAATTTGTTGTGTACTTATTGTTGTTGCATTTAATGTGCCTGTAAAGCTGCAGTGAGGAAGAATTGAATTCTTCTGGTTTATATCTAGCTCATATGACAAAGAAACATTTGATTCTTTTCGAGTAAGAGTTTTTGCCCCACCAGTGCACTTTCCTAGGTGCTTGGAAAGGATTTCTGGAGGGATGCAATGCTGAAACATTTATCTTTGCTTGAACAAGCTAAACATGAGATACAGGCAAGTATCCTACAGGAGTGTGTTTCTGAAGCTTGGTTCAATAAAATCAATGAAAACTAATTTCAGAAGCAGAGTTGGACACAATTCTGTTACTGTCCTGCATGTTAAGTACATTTTTGATGATTTAGCTGATATTCTAACTATTCCACGGAGTTAGGAAAAAGACGATTCAGTTCTCAAGACCTTTGTTTAGATTGTGGCTCATATACATTCACAATTAAAAAATAAAGAGCTGGAAGAATTCAGTAGGCCAGGCAGCATCTGTGGAGAAAATGGACAGACCAGTTTCAGGTCAGGACCCCTCCCCTTCCCTTCCCTCCCCCTCCAGCATTTGCTTTAGGTCAAGATTCCAGCATTTGCAGTTTCTTATGTGTATATATACAAGAACTGGTTTCTCAACCAATTGTATTTCTTGAGGTGAAACTCACAAAGTTAAACATCGAGCCCCTTGCACTATCAATGGACCTTGTACTCCATTCGGGAATATAAGGACATATTCCATTAGGCTTCAGTTGGCAGCAGTGATGTATATCAATGCTACATACCAAGATGGAAATATCAACTGTTACAATGCAAATGTAATGGCTTCATCCTTGCAAAGGGATTTCTGAAAAGGAGCTAGGTCTTTTATGATAACATATGAGACGAGTTATGATTTTAAATTGACACTGCTAGATAATTCCAAAAGTTGGGACTTTATTTAAAATGCATGCAGATAGTTACAAATAAAGGCATGGCATGGTGGCGCAGCAATAGAGTTGCTGCCTCACAGAGCCATAGATCCAGGTATCTGAACGTACAGAGTTCGAACGTTCTCCCCATGACCGCATGGATTTTCTCCGGGAGCGGCATTTCCTACCACATTCCAAAGAAGTAGGTTAATTGGCTTTGGTTAAAATTGTAAATTGTCCCTAGTGTGTGGGATAGTGCTGGTGTGCGGGGATCACTGGTCGGTGAGGACTCAGTGGGCTGAAGGGCCTGTTTCCGTGCTGTATCTCTAAACTAAACTAAACTAGTCATCAGCTCTTCACTCCTTGGCGAATACATTACCTTTGAAATTCTCCTGAAATTTTCAGTATTTCTAATTCATTCCTAAGCTTACAATACAATACAATATATCTTTATTGTCATTGTACAGGGGTACAACGAGATTGGGAATGTGCCTTCCATACGATGCAATAAATTAATTCGCTAATCAGTAGAAATTTATACAACCCTGTGAAACAAAATTAGAAACAGTTTTAAAACAGTATAAAGATCAAGTAGGTCTGTGCCGGTTCACTGTGCGATGTGACCATCCAGCTCAGCAGGACCGGTTCACAGCAGCTATGGCCCTGGGGATGAAGCTGTTCCTGAGTCTGGAGGTGCGGGCGTAGAAGGCCTTGTAGCGTCTGCCCGATGGTAGAATTTCGAACAGACTATTGCAGGGGTGTGAGGTGTCTTTGTGAATGCTGGTGGCATTTCTGAGGCATCATGTGTTGTAGATGTCCTCCAAAGCTGGTAGCTGTGTTCCGATGGTCCTCTGAGCTCTATGGACTACCCGCTGAAGAGCTCTCCTCTCTGCCTCCGTGCAGCTGAGGTACCACACAGGAAAGCCATGCGTTAGGATGCTCTCTATGGTGCAGCGGTAGAAGGTCGTCAGCAGCTGTTGGGGTAGACCAGACTTTTTCAGTGTTCTCAGGTAGAACAGTCGTTGCTGCGCCTTCTTGACCAGCGCAGCGGTGTTAGTGGACCATGTGAGATCCTCCGAAATGTGAGTGCCCAGAAACGTGAAGCTGGACACTCTCTCCACACTGTCCCCATTGATAAAGATCGGACAGTATTCACCGTTGTGTGATCTACAGAAGTTGATGATCAGCTCCTTGGTCTTGGAGGTGTTTAGGGACAGGTTGTTAACTGAGCACCAGTCCACCAGGTTGGTGGATTTGTCTTAGCATAAGCAAATGTTGATGAATAAAGTTGCAACCAATGAGATAGAATTTCCAAATGTCAACATTCCCAAAATATCCCTAACTTTATATTCAACACTATTCCTTTTAATGGGTCACAGATGATTTAAAGTCTTTTGGCTTTTTGATAGTTTCCAGCTACACTCCTTATCACCAAGGTGGGAATAATTTTACTTTTCATTAAAATTCCTGTAATCTTCAAGAAAGCAGACTCCCATAAAGCAAGAAATAATACTCACTTGACGTAGGGGTTAAGAAAAGTTCATCATTGTCGTAATGATTGATATGTTTTATGTATGAGAACACCCAGAGCTGGGTCTCATTTGATGAATGTGTAGCGACCATAGAGAATGGTCCAGGTCGTCGAACCCTCGGATTGGCCAGCGAGGTCACGTGGGAACGCGACCATGGGGATTGGTCCAGGAAACGACATCGCTGATTGGCCAGCGATGTCAGGTGCGCGTTTGGCGCCCGATTTAGCCAGTTCGGCGAAGTCTTCAAGGAAGACAGTAAGTTTATATTGGTTGTCCTGTAACTTGTTGTTTTGACTCTGTATTCGTGTATTGCGGCTGCAATAAACTTCGTCTACAACTAGCAAGTTTCGGACTCGCCATATTGGTGACCCCGAACGTGATCTGGACGATCACCAACTGAGCAGGAACCCGACGCCTCATTGACGATGACCGAGCAGGGCACACCGGAGTCAAGCGCGGCAGATGTTCATCTTCCGTTATTTTGGACGTACGCACCGCAAGCTTGGTTTATCCACGCCGAGGCCCAATTCCACATAAAGAAGGTGTCGGACGATTCCACGAAGTACTTCTACCTCGTCAGCGCTCTATCGCCGGACACAACCAAGCGCGTGATGCGGTTTATCATAAATTCACCTGCGGAAGACAAGTATGTAACCATGAAGAAGGCATTACTGCGAACCTTCGGGTTAAATAAGCATGGTGGTGCGGCAAAACTTCTGCACCTACCGGAGCTTGGAGACCAACTGCCTTCCGTCCGCATGGCCGAAATGATGGTGCTAGCCGGTGAGCATACGGATTGCCCGATGTTTGAACAGGCATTCCGCGAGAAACTTCCCGAGGATGTCCGACTGCTGCTTACGGATTGTTCTTTTAAGGACCCCGAAGCATATGCAGCGAAAGCGGACGCGCTCATAGCGGGAAAAAACAAGGCAAGTGATTCAATCAACAAAGTCTCGACATCGGTGACCACGCCACAGCGACGGCAAGATGGCGCCACGTCTCCCGCCAATTCTCCGAAAGCCCGCCAAAAAGATCCGCACAAGCGCGGCTGGTGCTATTATCACCTACGATGGGGTAACGAATCCCGCAACTGTCGTTTGCCTTGTACCTTCGCGGGAAATGCTTCGGCCGATCGTACATAGGGGCAGTTACGATTGGCCAGAACCGGCGCCTCTATGTCCATGATCGATTCACGGACACAGAATTTTTGGTAGACACGGGAGCCATCGTCAGCATAGTGCCGCCGACCGACCTCGAAACCAGATCGGGTAAGACAGGTCCCACCCTCATCGCGGTTAATGGCAGCCCAATTCGCACTTTCGGTACACGGAAGATGTCCCTTGTGTTAGGCCTCCGCACGTACGAATGGCCATTCATCATAGCCGACGTCAAACAAGCGATCCTGGGCGCAGATTTTCTCTGGGCTTTTTCACTGGTTCCTGATGTCCGCGGTAACGACCTCCGAACCGCTGCTGAAGACGAGCACGTCGCTCCGGCAATCGCCTCCTCGCCCAGCCCTACTGTCCAGGCCGTCGTCGCGGCCCCCGACTCGTATGCTGCGATTCTGGCAGAGTTCCCAGAGCTGCTCGTCCAACGTTTTGACACACCTTCAGCTAAGCACGGTGTGGTCCATCACATCCGCACCGAAGGCCCTCCCGTTTTCGCTCGGGCCAGGAGACTACCGCCAGACAAACTGGTGGTGGCACGGGCGGAGTTCAGGAAGATGGAGGAAATGGGAATTGTTCGTCAGTCTGACAGCCCGTGGGCCTCGCCGTTAAACATGGTCTCCAAGGCATCTGGGGGGTGGAGGCCATGTGGCGATTATCGGCGTCTCAATGCTGTCACCACGGCTGATCGCTACCCCATACCGCACCTACAGGACTTTTCATCTGGACTGGAAGGAGCGGTGGTGTTTTCCAAAATCGATTTGGTGCGAGGATACCATCAGATTCCGGTGCGACCGGAGGACATACAAAAAACTGCAACTATTACTCCGTTCGGGTTGTTTGAATGGTTGCGTATGCCTTTCGGTTTAAAGAACGCGGCACAGGCTTTCCAGCGACTGATGGACCGCGTGGGTAGGGGTTTACCCTTTGTGTTTATTTATTTAGACGACATCCTGGTAGCCAGCCCCTCAGTGCAAGAACACCAGGCCCATTTGCGGACCGTGTTCCAGCGGCTCCAAGACCACGGGCTCATTATTCAACCCTCCAAATGTCAATTCGGCCTGCCTGCTCTCGATTTTCTAGGACACAGAATTACCCCTGCCGGCGCTGTCCCTTTGCCAGAGAAGGTGGAGGCTATCCGGGCTTTCCCCAGGCCCACCACAGTAAAAGGGCTGCAGGAGTTCGTAGGCATGGTTAATTTCTACCATAGATTCGTTCCGGCAGCGGCGCGAGTCCTGCGCCCGCTTTTCCAATGCCTTGCAGGTAATCCGGTAGAGTTGTTGTGGTCCCCGACCGCAGAGTCGGCTTTTACGGCAGCTAAGGCAGCCTTGGCAGACGCCACCATGTTGGTCCATCCGAGCCCCTCCGCCCCCACGGCCCTGACGGTTGACGCCTCTGACGTGGCGGTGGGTGGGGTTCTGGAGCAGCAGGTTGGTGGCCGTTGGCAGCCTTTAGCGTTTTTCAGCCGGCAACTAAATTCGGCCGAGCTGAAATATAGCGCATTTGACCGAGAGCTTCTAGCTCTCCATTTAGCTGTCCGTCATTTCAGGTATTTCCTCGAGGGCCGCCCATTTGTGGCATTTACGGACCACAAGCCATTAACATTTGCTTTTTTGAAATTGTCTGACCCATGGTCGGCCCGCCAGCAGCGGCACCTGACTGCTATCTCCGAATTTACCACAGATGTCCGTCATATCGCGGGTAAGCTGAATGACGTTGCTGACGCCCTGTCTAGACCTGCTTTTCCCCCTATTTCGGCGGTGGACTGCGAGGTGGATCCCCAGGAGCTCGCGGAGGCACAGCTCCTGGCGGATACCGTTTCGACGTACCAGTCCACCACTTCGGGATTGAAGTTGGCCCAGGTAGCTTGTGGGTCGGAGGGCACGAAAGTCTGGTGCGATGTTTCTCTTCCTCGCCCCAGGCCGGTAGTACCGCCCTCCCTTCAGCGCCGGGTTTTCGATGCCATTCATGGGCTGGCGCACCCGTCCATCCGCTCCACCTCTGCCTTGGTGGCAGCGAGGTTTGTCTGGCATGGCCTGCGGAAACAGGTAGCGGGGTGGGCACGTTCCTGCGTGCCCTGTCAGACCGCTAAGGTCCAGCGCCACGTCCAGCCCCCCGTACAGGATTTCGAAGTCCCGGCTTTTCGTTTTTTCCACATCCACGTGGATTTGGTCGGGCCTTTGCCTTCCTCCCGGGGCTACACCCACCTCCTCACGGTGGTGGATCGGTTCACCCGGTGGCCAGAGGCTTTCCCATTGTTTGATATATCGTCAGCGTCTTGTGCTAGGACTTTGGCCCTTCATTGGGTAGCTCGTTTCGGGGTCCCGGCAGTTATTACAACTGACAGAGGACCACAGTTCACTTCGTCCCTCTGGGCCGCGCTGGCGGAACTGTACGGGTCCAAATTACAACCCACAACTGCATATCACCCCCAGGCAAATGGACTCGTAGAAAGGTTCCACCGCCAACTTAAGGCGTCCCTCAGTGCAAGGCTTGAAGGCCCGGACTGGGTAGACCAACTCCCTTGGGTTCTTTTGGGCATCCGGACGGCTCCTAAGCCAGATCTCGGTGCGTCGTCCGCAGAGCTGGTATATGGCTCGACCCTTCGAGTACCTGGAGATCTGTTTCCGGACACTTCAGCCCTGCTCCCTACGGTCCCATCAGCGTTAGCAGCTCTCCGGGAACGGGTGGGCTCCCTGGCTCCAGTGCCGACTTCACGTCATGGGTGTCCCATGGTACATGAACCGTCTTCCCTGAAGGACTGTGAGTTTGTTTTTTTGCGTAAAGATGCCCATTGCGCCCCGTTGCAGAGGGTCTATCAAGGGCCGTTCCGGGTTTTACGTAAGGGAACGGCTACTTTCACCTTAGACATGGGCGGCAAGAGTGAACTCGTCTCGGTGTCCCGGCTCAAACCTGCCCATTTGGACCCGGATCAACCAGTCCTGGTCGGTCAAACCCCTAGAAGAGGCCGACCTCCGTTAGTTCCGCCCAGTCCACAAACCCCCGTTCCGACAGTTCCTCCGGGACCCCCAGTTTCGGCAGTTCCCCTAGGACCCCCCGTTTCGGCAGTTCCTCCAGGACCCCCCGTTCCGGTAGTTCCTCCAGAACCTCCCGTTCCGGCTGTTCCACCAAGTCCGGAACCTCCGGCTCCTGTGGTTCAGGCTGTCCCTCTCCGTACTCGTTATGGTCGCGAAATCCGGCTCCCTGCTAGGTTCCGCACCTCGGGTTCTGGGGGGGGTCATGTAGCGACCATAGAGAATGGTCCAGGTCGTCGAACCCTCGGATTGGCCAGCGAGGTCACGTGGGAACGCGACCATGGGGATTGGTCCAGGAAACGACATCGCTGATTGGCCAGCGATGTCAGGTGCGCGTTTGGCGCCCGATTTAGCCAGTTCGGCGAAGTCTTCAAGGAAGACAGTAAGTTTATATTGGTTGTCCTGTAACTTGTTGTTTTGACTCTGTATTCGTGTATTGCGGCTGCAATAAACTTCGTCTACAACTAGCAAGTTTCGGACTCGCCATAAATGGACAATTATGAATGGAAGCTCACAGGCCCTATTTATGCCTGTAATTTTCCTGTATTTCATTTAAAATGTAATCGACATTAAACTCTCTGTGCAACTGTTCATGGCACCAGAGAAGGAATCAGTAACAGAAGCAAAGCAAATGTCTAATTCAGATGTTCATGGTTATCCTATGAAGAATATGAATGTAACAGTATCAGCGTGTAACAACGACCTTGGAGGTGGCTATTTCTGTTTACTCTGGTTGACTTTGATCTGCCACTTGCACGGTATTCATTTTGTGGAGTTCATAAAGGTAATAGATAGGAGATTGCATCTGAAAGTGTATTTCATTTTGTGGTGTTCCAATCTGATCTGTAAAACACTTGACCTCCATATCTTTGTGGCCTTTAATATCATCTGTAGAACATGATTGCTCTTGGCCTTTACAGTTTCTGCAATTTCTAAATCCATTCTTCCTCTCAAAAGAAAGATGTATATTTATATTGTACATTTCATGACCTTTTGAACAATAAGAGGTAGTCAATGTGCTGTATAAATGCAAGATCTTTCTTTCCTCTTCGCTGATAATGAAACATCAGAATGGTAGACAATGGCTGAACACTACCATTCAAAATATTGACTAAAATGCACATTATTAAATAACAGATTATTCACAGAATAATGCACCAATTCGACAGGATTTATGTGCATTCTGCAATGAATCAAGAGAATATTTTTTTCCTTGACTGTAATCACTGTTGGAACATATTATTAATGGTATGAGGCAACCTTTCAGAATAGTTTAATGGGTGAAATATGTACCAGTCACAAACCATTTTGACTTAATTATTAGGCAATACAATATGCTCTTATCTGGATTATCTGTATTTGAAAGATGTACATTGAACTCACAGATTATTGATTGTAACATGGACCAATGAAGCATGGACTATCGAGCAGTCTAACCAGTGCAAGTTATTGATTGGATGCACAATTACTGCACTGTTAAAATAGGCTGTATATTTTGTATATATTCTGTATATAAACAGAAAATACTGCAAATAACACAAGCAACATCTGTGGAAAAAGAGTTAACAGATTGAAGATTAATGTACAAGATGACAAGAAGTTGGGGGCATGTTATAAAGGAAAGGGTGGGTAAAACCATTGACACTGTTTCAGCAAATCCCTTACAACCCTCACCAATTGTTAAGCTGTTTGTAAGAAGGAGACATGAGATGGGCTGTCATGAGAAGGGATGGTAATAGATGTAAACAATAATGGTGGGCTTTCTGACTGATTGCTAAAACACTCCATTGAAACCCGTGACTACACCAATAACTACTCAGCATTTAGTGTTCAAAAATATAAAGGGCAAATGCGGTAAATCTAAAATAAAAGCAGAAATTACTGGGAATACTCAGCAGGTCCGCAGAGAGAGAAAAAGAGTTAAGATCCCAGGTCAATAATGTCAATCAGTGTTGCTTTTTTACTTGCTTCAGGGAAAGAGTTTGTTCCACATCCTTGGGTTGAGAGATTATTTGTGTTTTATAGTTATTCATCCGCACGTTAGTGCAGTCTCAGAATGAAGATCACAGAGAAGCAAGGAAGTACGGCTTGTAGAGCCACTGCCTCGTGGTGCCAGAGACCTGGGGTTCAATCCTGACCTTGGGTGCTGTCTACGTGGAGTTAGCACATTCTGCCTGTGACTGCATGGGTTTCCTCCAGGTGCTCTGGCTTCCTCCACATCCCAAAGATGTGAAGGTTTGTGGGTTAATTGGCAGCTATAAATTGCCTGCATCTATCTATCTATCTATCTATCTATCTATCTATCTATCTATCTATCTATCTATCTATCTATCTATCTATCTATCTATCTATCTATCTATCTATCTATCTATCTATCTATCTATCTATCTATCTATCTATCTATCTATCTATCTATCTATCTATCTATCTATCTATCTATCTATCTATCTATCTATCTATCTATCTATCTATCTATCTATCTATCTATCTATCTATCTATCTATCTATCTATCTATCTATCTATCTATCTATCTATCTATCTATCTATCTATCTATCTATCTATCTATCTATCTATCTATCTATCCGTCCGTCCGTCCGTCCGTCCGTCCGTCCGTCCGTCCGTCCGTCCGTCCGTCCGTCCGTCCGTCCGTCCGTCCGTCCGTCCGTCCGTCCGTCCGTCCGTCCGTCCGTCCGTCCGTCCGTCCGTCAAGCAAATCAACAAGTTGTCTATTAAAGAGTGCCTCCACATGAGAGAAAAGAAGAATTTGACATTTTCACCTCATAGGAGACCACACTTAGTCTGCAGGTGGATGACAAACCTTGTAGTTATGTCTGAATAGGGATACGAAATGAGAAAATATTGGAAATTCTCAGCAGTCAGGCTGCATCTATGAGAAGAGAAACAGAGACAAGGTCGGAGACATTTTGTCTTATTTTCACTGAACGATGATATCTCAAGGAATTTGGGGTGGCAGACCTATGCAGCCAAACTGAACAAAGACAATCTGGTGATCTTGACAAGTGGCTATCAAAGTCATAATTATCCTCAATTCTAGTGCTTGAGGGTCTGTCAGAGATATCTGCAGGATGGTATGTTCAAAAGTAATGAGGTGCAGAAGACAAATAACTCATGGTTTTTTTATACCAAGTTTGGCTGCACTGTTTCCAGCCAAGCGATCCCTCAGTGTGCAGGTCTTGACAGGTTACAACAGATGCAGACCATCCATGATTCTCCACAAGTGGTAAACGGGGGTCACCCACATGGTGCAGAGATATCTGACAACATCTCCCTCAATGTCAGCAAGATGAAAGAGGTAGCTATTGACATCAGGGAGCATAGTGAGGTACCTGGCCTTATCAGCATCAAAGGTGCTGAAGTGGAAATGGTTGAGTGCTTCAAGTTCCTTGCCGTAAATATTACCAACAATCTGTCCTGCACCAACCAAATTCTAGTTGCAGCTAAAAAAGAGCATAGCAACATCTCCACTTCCTCAGGAGTTAAGGAAATTTGATGTCTCCACTGACCTCTACCATCGTCTACAGATGCTGCATAGAAAGCATCATATTGGGTTGCATCACAGCTTGATTGTGGAACATCTCTGCCCAAGACCGCAATAAATTGCAGAGAATTATAGATGGAGCCCAGTCCATTACAAAGGCAAACCTCCCCACAATTGACTCCATTCACACTTTACAATGCCTCGTAAAAGCTGCCAACATAATCAAGAAACTTTTACACCTTGGCCATTCCCTCTTCTCCCCTCTCCAATTAGATGAAAGATACAAAAGTTTGAAAGCATGTACCACTAGATTTAGGAATGATTTCTTTCCTGCTACTGAACGGTCCTCCCATAAGCTAGGGTGTAGTCCTGATCTTCCAACCTACCTCTTCGTAAACCTTGGTCTTTTTCTCTTTAATTGTAACGGTATAATGCTGTAACGCTTTAGTTAAGTTTAATTTATTTTTATTATATTCCACTCCCTGTTGACTTCAAATCAACATATCAGAGAGGTGTATGCAAGTGATGATGGATAGTCCAATTCTGTTACCAGAGAACTGTGAGTTCCCCATCGTTAGCCATCCGGCCAGCCAAGACAACTAATCTCCAAGTGAGTTCTCCTCTGTAATTGTTTATGCAATATCTTTGGATGGTTTTGGATCGTCACCTCCTGTTCTCCAAAACTCTCTGTGGCTCTCTGTTTTCATAGCCTCTATGGAAGATAAAAAGAGACCTGTGACTTAGCAATGCTGTTGATGCACCAATTGGGCAGAGATAATTGGTGGTGGTAGGACTTTGAAATAGTCATGGGATAAAGGTTTGTGATGTCAGTGGTGGATGGATAGATAGATTGGCAGAGTGTTTAGATGAGGGTATGCCTGCAAGGTAGGCTGTTGTGAAGAGTGATCTGCGAAGAGAAGGCAGAGTGAGGCACTTAATGTAATACATACATCAGGATGTTTGGCAATGTGCCATTGCATTCCTGTCAACAAAGCAATTCAAACATTGGTGTCCTATTCATGCAGCTGACCTCTTGAACTTTCAACCAACTCTTTACTTCATGAGCTGGTATCTTCCGCCTGACCATAGAAGGCAGTACATCTGTATGGTTCCCAACATCCTAGCCAGGAAGACGTTTGTGAAGTGGATTACAGTTTTTTCAGCTCCATTCAAAGTATCCTTTATTCTTCCTTGGCCGTTCCAACTCTTTCGACATGCTTGGATTGTCCCTTGAAATACTTGAACAAAGAAATAGAATGTGGGTCTAGGAAAGTGTAAGTACAAATTGTCATCATTACACTTAGTAGAAGGCAGTTTATCATTGGCCAATGCTTTTATTGAGAATTATTATGAGAGTGCATTAGATAGAATGTGTGAAATTAAAAGCCAATCTGATAAAGGCATTAGCCAGGAACAGCTGTTGACCAGGTTATTTGGCATTCATGGGGCCTGCTATTGTCCTGAACTAAGTTCAGCAGCAGAATACTAGGTGGATTAAACAAGATTCAAAGAAGTGTGCCCACCATAAAGCACCATCGAGCGAAAATTATTTGACAAAATCTCCCAAATAAAAATCTCTCCCACTTGTCTGCACAAGCGGTCTTTGACTACAGGTTCCCTCATGCTCCATACCTTCCTGACCTTAGTTTAGTTTAGAAGTTCAGCATGGAAACAGGCCTTCGTACGACTGAGTCCACACTGACCATTGAACATTTGTCCACACTGGTTCTATGTTCTCCCATTTTCTCATCCACACCTTACACACTAGGGGGAATTTAGAGAGGCAGGTTAACCTATGTCCTTGGGATGTGGGAATGTACAAACTCCACAACTCCACACAGGCAGCACCTGAGATCAGGATTGAATGGCCTTTGGTACTGTGAGCCAGCAGCTCTGCCAGCTGCACCACTGTGTAACCCTTTGCTCTTCCTTTGGTGCCATCAATTCCAGAAACTGGTATCATTATGGAAGCACTTTCTTCACAAGTGGTTTGAGAAGGTATTTCACCACCTTCTCAAATATAATTACAATGGTCAATAAATGTTGGATTTGCAAGGGTTGTTAATTAGAAACTGAAGACAGCTTATTAGGTGGATTTCAGATAGCTAGCCGATGACCTATTTGCTGTACTGAACTCTACTGTGGTACTGGTTTTAACTGGACTGTGCTACTAGAAGGCAGGTTAAACTGGGCTCAATAGCCTTCCATTGCAAAACAATTCTTTAACAATTCCACAATTCAATGACAGGGCATTATTATTTGAGATCAATTTATTATGTGGGGCTGGGTTGGGGAGAATACACATTCAAAGTAAACTAACCTGTTACAGTCAAACACCACAATGTTCAAGAGTACCATTAACACAACAGAAAATAAATTATTAAGAGGTGGTCAGTTGGCAAGGTATCGTTATAGAATGATTTACAGAGTAAATAATGGACTGCTGGAAGTATCAGCCTTGGGTCAATGGTAGCAATATAGCTTCTGAGCACAATTACAGCTCAATTCTTCCTGCAATGATTTGATCACGTAAGCTGGGTTAACACTTCAATGCAGGAGCTTGTTAAGTCAGAAGGATGTTAGTGCTCGGCGAAGGTGGAAGGCAAGGTTGAGAGAGTTGCTAAAAATGCAAATAATAGCAGCAAATGCTAGAAGCACTCAGCGGGTCAGGGAGTGCTTGGGGAAGGAGAATGGTGAAAGACTCTTCATCAAATCTGGGAGAGTGGGAAAACATATTACACCCTTTGGCAATCAATATCAAATTTAACAATTTCAGATAACTCACTTTATTCTCTTTGGCTACTTCCAACATTCTTATTTTGGTTTTAGATTTCAGCAACAGCTTTAACCTATATTTCAGTTTTAAACATATTCCTTTGTTTCTTTCTCCCTCGTTAACTTATTAACCAGATGTATATTCACTTTGGCAACTCTGTCCGCACCCTATCTATTCTTTCCCACTCTCTGTACAACCTAAATTTAATCAGTGTTCTCACTCTCCAACTTCGGATGAATGGTCGTCAAGCTCAACAAATATTTCTGTTGCTCTTTCCACAGATGCTGTCTGACATGCTGAGTGTTTCCAGCATCCTCACTTTTTCAAAAAAATGAAAACTTAAAAAAAGTTGTAAATGCTGGAAATCTAAAATAAAAATAGAAAACACTAGGAATACTGAACAAGTCGGGCCATATTTGTGGAAAGAGAAACAGACAAATTTTCAAGCCAAAAAGACATTGGAACTTTGACCCAAAACATTAGTATTTCCAGCCTTTTCAGTTTATATTCTATCATTTTATTTCGGTTTTCTTGCAGTTGTAGTTTTCCGATTTTCAATTATTTCATAGAGAACAATTGGTTTCCATTGTATGGGTACAAATAACTGAAATAAAGGAAGCTTCCTCTCAATCTTTCTAATTCATTGATAAAAGCTCCTGTGGAGCAATGTATATTCGCAACGTATATTCATATATATCTCATATATAAAAATTATCTGGACATAAATGTAGATGGGTCGGCGAGTAAGTTTGCTGATGACAAAAATTTGAAGTGGTTACAATAGTCAATAGTCAATAGTCGTTTATTTGTCACATACACATAAATGTGTAGTAAAATGAAACATTACCCGCAGTTGAACAATAAGACCAATAAGATTAATCAATAAAAATGCAATAACACATACAATCACAACTAACACCAAACAAAAAGAAACATCCATCACAGTGAGTCTCCTCCAGTCCCTCCTCACTGTGATGGAAGGCCAGAATGTCTTTTTCTCTTCCCTGCCGTCTTGTCCCGCGGTCAGGCTGTTGGAGTTGCCACGTCGGGGCGGTCGGGGGCTCCCGATATTGAAGCCCCCGCTGGGCGGTGAAAAAAAATCCCGCGGCCTATTTCAGGCCGTGCCGGACGGTGAAAGGCCCGTGGCGGGCCGACCCAAGCCCCGCGATTCGGGGCGGGCGAACACGTTGCCTCTGCCGCTGCCGGAGCTCTCGATGTCGGCCCCCATCCAGGGGCCTGCGGGCTTCCGACGTCCACGCGGCCCGCGCCGGAGCCTCCGGAGACGAGTCGCAGCCGTTCCCGCAGCATTCGCAGGCAGCCAGCGCCGCAGGTGGTGAGTCCGGACCGCGGGCTCTGCGAACCAGAGACCCAGGTGGTCCCAGGTGCATGGCCGGTGGTAGGCCGCAACGGGAACGGAGACACGGCACAGAACAAAGGTCGCGTCTCCGTTCTGGAGAGAGAATGTTACAGTTACAGTTACAGTTCCCGTTCCCTCCCACCCCCCCAAAACATAACATACAACACTACATCATATTAAAACTACAATTCAGACAAAAACAACAAAAAACACAAAAGACAGACGGACTGCAGGCAAGCCGCAAGCCGCAAGTGAGTTCATAAGTTCATAAATTATAGCAACAGAATTAGGCCAGGCACCCCATTGAGTCTACTCTGCCATTCAATCATGGCTGATCTATCTTTCCCTCTCAACTCAATTTTTCTGCCTTTTCCCCATAATCCCTGACACCCCTACTAATCAAGGATCTATCAATCTCCACCTTAAAATATCCATTGATGGCCTCTCCAGCCTTCTGTGGCAATGAATTTCACAGATTCACAACCCTATGACAAAAGAAATTCCTCCTCATCTCATTTCTAAAGTAGGTCCTTTTATTCTGAGGCTGTGCCTCTGGTCCCAGACTCTCCCACTGGTGGAAACATCCTCTCCACATCCACTCTATCCAGGTATTTCACTATATGGTAAGTTTCAATGAGATCCCCCCCTAGCACCCGGAGAAAACCTAGCACCTGGAGAAAACCTAGAAAACCTAGCACCCGGAGAAAACCCATGCAGTCGCAAGGAGAACGTTCAAACTCCATACAGAGAACACCTTGTTCAGCACAGATATTGTGGGCCAAAGGGCCTGTTCCTGTGCTGTACTGTTCTATGTTCTATGTTCACTAGTGAACATATCACTGTCTCAGTGGTTCAAAAGGTAGTTTTTGATATAGCAGATACGAGGAAACTACTTTCACTGACGATAAGTTGATTAATAAATAAGATACAAAATTAAAATAATTCCCCCAAAAAGACTTAAAAGTGATGTAGAGATTTAGATTTACTCTTTGAATTGTTATGACCTCGAATAGTCATGATGGAAACTTTCTAAACAACAACTTTTATGTCAATCTGGATATGCAGAGAGTTTATTTTCAGGTTTTGAGAAAGAAAAGAAAAGTGAAAAGGATAAGTGAGCTCTTGCAAAGAATTAAAACACATCCTGCTAAGTGCTATAATCTAGCTCCCGCTATGCTGTACATTAGATATTTCAGTGGTTCTGCTCCAGAGATTTGATGCCATAATAATAGGTAGAGAGTCCAGTGTGGTACAAATGGAGTGTTAAACTATCAAAGGATGATCCATTGAATTGATGCTATATCTAAATTCTCAGGTGTGTATGAAAGAGTAAGGTTAGTAATCCTTGGAGTGCTGGTCAATATCCGAAAAATAGCATCGTTGAAACAAATTACAGGATCATTATCGCATTTGTGTATGTGGAATCCTGCTGAGTGCAATATAACTGTTGCCCTTTCCTATATTACAGTAGTAATTACATTTCAAAAATAGTTCATTGACTATAATATGCTTTAGACAAACTGAGTTTGTGACCGACACTATGGAAATGCTACTGAAAACAGTCAATTGATATCTAAAACATTCAAAAAGCGATCTATTGAGTAGACACCCCATGGGAGCGATTTATTGAAGGATCATGTAGTGTTTAGAAACAATTCACTAACTAGATTATGTACCAGTTAAAACAATTTTTGATTGGTTTCTGCATTATTAGTAAATGATCAATTGACTATGCATTGATAAATGATCAATTGACGGTGCATTATTTGAAAGCAGTTTATTGATTGGAGAGCAGTATGTTCCAGAGCTGTTGATGAACTCAACTGCGTGGCATTTAAGCATCAGTTTTTGCACAATTAGAAAGCAACTTGTTTTAATGAAATGTCCACCATTCCAGAATAATTTATTGACCATACGTTACATTCTTTAAGAACAGTTAACAGACTGAAATTCACATCATTTGAGAACAGTTTATTAATAAGGCTAGGTTCTATTCCAAGTAAATATGCTTGGAGCAATATGATCCATTGGAAAATAGTCTTTGAATATAATTTTCAATGTAGATGTCACAGCTGAAGTTGATAAATATTGCCAACAGTAGTTATCCACTGGAAGGTAAAAATGCTGCCTGTTCAACAGAGTGCAGTCCAAGATTCAAGGGAACGTCCACAGATTAATTGAATAGAGAATTTCAGGATTAAATCCCAGTAATGATGAACCCACAGCAATATATTTCCAAGTCAGGTCTTGGAGAGAACTAGCAGCTGACAACATTTTGAGGTTGATGCCCTTCTCTTTCTGGATGGTAGATATGATAATTTTGGGAGGGGCTGCTGGCGATGTGTTGCTCAATTGTATTTCATTGATAGCAGATGTTAGAGCCAATGTGCACTGGAGATGAAGGAAATGAATGTCTACGGTGTTGGATAAGGTAGGGTAATAATTTGTAATGGATGCTGTTGACAGTCTTGAATGCTGTTGAGGTTGGGCTCATCTGGATAAGTGGAGAGTATTCCAAATTATTGCAGACCTGTACTTTGTAGTAAAACAAAGTGTGGAGGAACTCAATGAGTCAGGCAACATCTGTGGAGACAAATGAACAGACATTTCCAGTCGGGACTCTACTTCAGGCCATTACCTTTCAGGCTGGGGGAAGGTAAGATTACCCATGGTATCGTGTCAGTGCAACAGCATTTTTAGATTTTTATTAATGGCCTGGATTTGGGGATGCAAGCCACAATTTTTATCTTTGTGAAAATTGGTGGTAATGTAGACTGCAAGGTGAATAGTGGTAAACTGCAGTAGGATATAAGCAGAGTGGC
This sequence comes from Rhinoraja longicauda, assembly GCF_053455715.1. Lineage (NCBI taxonomy): Eukaryota > Metazoa > Chordata > Chondrichthyes > Rajiformes > Arhynchobatidae > Rhinoraja > Rhinoraja longicauda. Next base: position 53,979,267 of record NC_135956.1, read on the forward strand.
AGGTACATGACATATAAAGAGTAATGCAGAGAAATGTGTAGTGATGCATTTTAGTGGGAAGAATGAGAAGATACAATATCAAATTTAAGAATACCGTTCTAAAGATGGCCTTGGAGAAAAGTTAACAAGTTTATTGAAAGTGGCTGGGCAGGTGAAGAGAGCAGTGAATAAGCCATTCAGAATTCTGGGCATTAACAATATTCTGGGCTTGAAATATAAAAGCTTTTGCAGGTGATGCGTCAAAAGTTTGGGATTTTTAAATCAATTAAAATAATAATCAATACATCTGAAAGTCTCCAATTTTAGCCAAAACACCAAATTCTGCTTTGCAACAATCAATGCCTTTCAGCAATGACACTGAGCCCTCTGTTTCTTTGGTTTTGCTACCTTTTAGCTTAACGTTCAGTACATTGTGCAAACACCCCTCTTTGCCCACTTCTATTCTAGATGCTGATTTTTTTTTTTAGTAAATGATTGATCCCTTTGTGTGTTTATAAAAATACTCATCCACTTATCATCTAAAACTAAACTGTTGCAACTCTGCTGCCATTTTTGGTGCATGCTATTGATTTTTCAAACAATCTGTTTCTGAATTTAAAGGGCAAGTTTTGAAAAATTGAAGTGAAGTAAAATAAAAGGGAAAGCGGGAGTGAAATTCCCAACAAGCTGCTTGCCCACCACCTAGTGGCTGGTCACAGAACAACATAGGAAGAACCCCACTTTAAATTGGTATTTTATGAATCATGGGAGCAGATTGAGATTGAGATTAGTTTATTTTAATTTACTTCAGGGTGCAATGCGGTTCCTTGTTCACATAAAGCTCATAGAGTCTACAGTATACATGATAATGATAGACATAACAATAAATACAATAACAAATATAAAACAGTATGGTGTAAAGATTGTAGGGCAATCTTCTAGGGGTAGAATTAGGCCATTTGACCCATCAAATCTACTCCATCATTCAATCATGGCTGATTTATCTCTCCCTCCTAACTTTATTTTCTTGACTTCGTCCCATAACCTCTGACGCCTGTACTAATCAAGAATCTCTCTATCTCTGCCTTAAATATATCCACTGACTTGACCTCCACAGCCTTCTGTGGCAGAATTCCACAGATTCACCACCCTCCGACTAAAGAAATTCCTCCTCATCTCCTTCCTAAAAGAAAGTCCTTTAATTCTGCGGCTATGATCTCCAGTCCCAGACTCTCCCACTAGTGGAAACATCCTCTCTACATCCACTCTATCCAAGTAATGCAGAAACAAATGATAAAAGTGTGATAGCGGAATAACTGAATGTGGTAGTGTTAAGAGAAGAGTATGCGGCCATATCTCCAAGAAGCAGATGAGAAAGAGGTGATTGATTCACAAGCCTGTTAGCATGGGAAGAAGGTGTCCTTAAGTCTGATCATTCAGGGAATCAAGCTCCAGTATCTTCTCCCAGAAGGCAGAAGAAATATGAGGGAATGGCCAGCATGGTAGGCATCCTCTATATTTCCATCTTTCTTGATGCAATGTATCATGAAGATGGTGAAAAACTACCAAAAATAACATTCAGAAATCTTTTGCGGCTGATTTTTGATAGTGTACCAGGAGCAGTCTGCTGTGTCCACAAGCTGTTGGTGCAATTAGTAATGTTTCGGGGAAAACAGTTATTGAAAAAAAAATTGAAATTGTGAAGTTTTTCTGCTTAGTGCTAGAGGGATATTTGTCAGAATGAATATGGATGGAGTGTTATCTTGTAGATGTCTGTATTGGACCTGATCAAAGATCAATTTATGCTAACATAAAACAATACTAGTACTAAAATCCTTGCCTTCAAAACAATCTATTGGATTTGGGCAGTACTTTAGATTAGGATCAACAAGAGCTAATTTAGAGTTGCCAAATCCAGTCAGTGTATTCAAGGCAGGTTTCTGTCACAATCTGTTACTGACAACTATCCTGTCATAATGCTCCTGCTATTTGTTCCCTATTATGGCAATCAGTAAACAATGGCAAATATAATACCCATAATACCTTGTGCTTCAGAAATCTTTCCATCTTTTCTGCAGGTTTACCAGGGAGAGTGTATTGGCTGCATTACGGTCCTGTAAACTGTTGTGAGACCAGGCAGGCAGGAGAGGAAAAACAAGAGAGGAAATCTCCTGCAACACTGTGGCACATCGGTAGAGTTGTTGTCTTACAGCATCAGAGACCCTGGTTCAATCCTGACTACAGGTGCTGTCTGTATGGTTTTCGTACATTCACCCCGTAACTGTGTGGGTTTTCCACGGTTGCTTCGGTTTCCTCCCACACTCCAAAGATGTACAGGCTTGTAGGTTAATTGGCTTCAGTAAAAATTGTAAATGGTCCCTGGTGTGTAGGATTGTGCTAGTGTATGGGGATTGCTGGTTGGTGTTGACTCAGTGAGCCAAAGGGCCTGTTTCCACGCTGTATCTCTAAACTAAACTAAGAAAACAATTGATGGGAATTCTTGGAAAACTGGGTGAGAAATCAATTTTTGATCATAACAGACTCCAAGGCATGGTAGTTATGTTGGGAGCCCTGTAATTAGAATAACTTAATTTAAATACCACTTTTAACCTATTCATTGGTGAAGCAATTAAACTTGGGAATGCCCAACAGATCAGAAACAGAGCCAGATACAAAATGGTAGGTATGTTGTTGTGGCCATCTCTGAGATATGGCTGAGACACAGAGATAATGAAGGGTAAGGTGTAAAAACAAGACATCAAAAGAAATTAAGGTCAAGGAAAATGTAGAATAGATCATTGTTAGCTGGGGGAAGGGGACAATGAAGCAAACAGAGATAAATTTTGATCGGGGACAGTCAGACTGGTCGGAGAACTAGGAAGGGGAAGGATAGACACAAAAAGCTGGAGTAAAGCAAGGGTTACTTGAAGTTAGAGAAGTCAATGTTCATACCGCTGGGATGTAAGCTGCCCAAGCAAAATACGAGGTGCTGTTCCTCCAATTTACGCTGGGCCTCACCCTGACAGTGGAAGAGGCCCAGGACAGAAAGGTCAGTGAGGGAGGGGGAGTTAAAGTGTTTATCAATCGGGAGATCAGGTAGGTTTAGGCGGATTCGCTCAGTCAGATAGTGGTAGTGTACGGTGGGCTGAAGGACCTGTTTCCATGCCGTATCTCTAAAATCTAAAGATAACACAGGCAGAGGTGAGACTTTCACCAAGAGATGATCAGTGACTCCAAAGGTGACCTAGTGTCTTATAGATGTGGAAGTAGTTAGATTTGTTCATTAACAGTTATCATGAAAGCTGATAACCTATCGCCCATAAATTGAGTTATGTCAATGGTTAAATATCATATTAGTTAGCTGTGGTCTGTGGAAATAAATTACAGATTATCTACTTCTAATCACTTGAATCAGACAGTACTGGCACAATACCATCTGAGGTGTGGGACAATAATGCATACTGGTTTGCAGCAGATTGATACTAAGAATAAATTTGTACAACTGTCCTGTGGGCGATTTCGGTTACTTTTGCTTGACATGTAAGTAGAACAGAAGAAGTGCCTTTTGACAGTCGGCCTTCATCCTGAAACATTACCTCTGTTTCTCTTCCTAAAGATGCTGCTTGACCTGCTGAGTACTTCCAGCACTTTCAATTTCTATTTCAGATTTTTGTCATCTGCTGTTTTTTTAATCGTTGTTATTTCTATCTCTGAGCAATGTATTAATTTCCAAGTGAGTTTCCAGCGTTCTCTGAACATGTCAATTCTCAAATCACTCTCTTCTCTTTGTAAATACTTTAAATTAATTATGGAATATTTTACAAAATGCAATTATAATTTCAGGTCGTTTTATTGTGTTGTAACTGACAGCCAGTCCTGGGAGAAATATTCCCCAATTATTTGCAAAATACTGAGTAATGAACAAATGTAGGGCAAAACTGTAAACTCTGATAACCATATTAAATCACTTCATAAACACTAAGTGAAAATGATGTAAATTACTCTTATTTAAAATTAATAGTTGGATTATGTTTAATATCTCCTCCAACTTATTTATTTATTGTAACCCAGAAGGAAGCTATTTGTCCCATTGGGTCCCCACTGACTCAGAGTAGAAATGTCCCACCAGTCCCATTCCTCCTCTATCCCTCTAGCTCTGTAAGCTATTTTCTCCCACAACTCCTTTTTGAATCTTGATTTATTTACAACACAAAGGTGTAATTTTGCATCAACTTGTAAATGGGATGTGGGAGGAAAATTAGACAGTCACAAAGAGAACATGCAAACTCCACACAAACAGCATTCAAAGCCAGCATGTAGGTCAAGTCACCAGAACTCTGAGATGGCTGCACAAACTACAACACCACTGTGTCACCCACTGTATTGGCAATGGTATCAGTTTATTATTATCATGACGGTGAGGTACACTGAAAAGCTTTATTTGCATACAATCCAGGCAAATCATACCATGCTTTAGGCATAATCACAAATACACAACTACAGCTAGTAGTGCAAAGAGGAAAATACCAGAGTACTGAATATAATGTTACAACATTACATTGTTTATCTGCACTTTCTATGTAACTATAACAATGTATTAGGCCTGCAACGAGGTAGGTTGGGAGATCAGGACTGCATTCTAGCTTATGGGATGACCATTCAGCAGTCTGATAACAGCAGGGAAACTGTTCCTGAATGTGGTGGTATGTAGAGTCATAGAGTGATACAGTGTGGAAACAAGCCCTTCAGCCCAACTTGCTGATGGTCAGCAGTCTAGCTCCTTATCGTCTCATCTTCCATAACCCATCTCCATATGATCCATTCATGGGTCCAGCCTTCATCTTTAGAAATGTTTCATCTTGACCTTCCTGCAAATGCCTACCTGCTTCCATGGCAGGGGGCAAGAACTGACAAAGAATCAAGAGAAAATAAAGAGTGCACACAAAGGGTCTCTACTATGATGCATTATCTCTATATTTTCACAGATGCTGCCTGGCCTGCTGAGTGTTTCAAACATTATCAGCCTCTACTAAATTAAGGGTGATTGTAAACACAAAGATTCAAAGTAAAGTGTAAGAACAAACAGAAAGTGAGTGTCCTTTGACGAATAACTTGGATATAAAATATCCAAGTGTATTTAAGTTTAAACTCCCACTATGTTCCGTTGAGAGGGAGAACATTTGGAAATGTAGATCATTTGACAGAGGTTTCCTTGGTCCATGACTAAGTTTCCTTTCTCTGCCCATGTCATACAGCCTGTTGCCACACCAAGGAAACTATGGAAAGTTCTTGGATTCTTACACCATCCACACACTCAAAAATAGTAATGCATGTTTACACAGTGGCTGGATGAATGTGTCCCTTAATGAAAACCCTTACATTCCATGCACATCGTGGACTCTACTTTATGAACCTTTGGCCCAGAGGATTTACATGCACAGATTTTTTTTTTTAAAGTCTTGAGTGGCTTCTTTCTTGCTCCAGGGCTGCCTGCGGGTGTACTGGGCTTCCAACAATGCTGTTTTTTGGCTGAGGCATTAAGACCAAGGCCCTTGTCTGTCCTCTGAGATGGATGCATGACACTTTGTCAAAGAAGACCAGAGGAGTTAACCCTTGTGTCCAGATCCCATTCTAACCTTACCCAGCATTGTCAAAAGCTGATAATCCTCCTGCTGTCAATGGGAGCTTATTGCTTAAAATAGCTGCAGTGCTTGCTACATTACAGCAGTTACTGCGCTTCAAACATATCTGATTGCTTGAGAGTCCCACGGGACTACCTGAGGTTGTGAAAGGTGCTAATTAAATGGAAATGTTTAATATTTCTGAGTTGATAGTTATCCTTGCATTTCTTGTTGTCATTCCCACTAAGTGTTTGTAAGAGGCAGATGCTAAAAAGCAAGAAAGCTTTTTGTTTTGTCCTTTTACCCCATCCTGCATTAGCTCTGAAGTGCAGCCAGGTGATTAAGCACGTCTGTGTAATTTGCAATCAACCAGCTGTCTCTAGGGTTTTGCTCTGTCATTTATGGCTTCATAGAAAAGAGCACAAAAACCTTTGAACGTTTTTAATATTATAATGCAGAAGCATTTTAATCTGTGAACATTTTTGATACCTTTGAGCATGAGTGGAAGGTATCTGATTTGCTGTTTCTTGTATTAATGTAGAATAATAGGTTGTTGCTGTCCTCAGATATCAGAGTGACTTTGATCACTGAATGGTGCAAAATTGCTGATAGTGTGTTGGTAACCTGGTTTCGATCTCTATCCATCTTTATATGGATTGACCGTGTTTTTTCAGGTAAATGCTGGTATTTCTCTTCTGAGCGAGTGACCTTGGGATTCCCAATGAATACAAATGACTGAACCTGTTAGTTTTGTCATCTGTTTTTCAGCAGTGGAATTTGCACAGTCAGGTGTGGGAGATGTAAGTCGTGTCCATTTTTGCTTTTGTTCTTATGACAATAGACAATAGGTGCAGGAGGAGGCCATTCGGTCCTTCGAGCCAGCACCACCATTCAATGTGATCATGGCTGATCATTCTCAATCAGTACCCCGTTCCTGCCTTCTCCCCATACCCCCTGACTCCGCTATCCTTAAGAGCTCTCTCTAGCTCTCTCTTGAATGCATTCAGAGAATTGGCATCCACTGCCTTCTGAGGCAGTGAATTCCACAGATTTACAACTCTCTGACTGAAAAAGTTTTTCCTCATCTCCGTTCTAAATGGCCTACCCCTTATTCTTAAACCATGGCCCCTGGTTCTGAACCCCCCCAACATGTCCAACCCCTTAATAATCATATGTTTCGATAATATCCCCTCTCATCCTTCTAAATTCCAGTGTATACAAGCCTAGTCGCTCCAGTCTTTCAATATATGACAGTCCTGCCATTCCGGGAATTAACATAGTAAACCTACGCTGCACGCCCTCAATAGCAAGAATATCCTTCCTCAAATTTAGAGACCAAAACTGCACACAGTAGTCCAGGTGCGGTCTCACTAGGGCTCTATACAACTGCAGAAGGACCTCTTTGCTCCTATACTCAACTCCTCTTGTTATGAAGGCCAACATGCCATTGGCTTTCTTCACTGCCTGCTGTACCTGCATGCTTCCCTTCAGTGACTGATGCACTAGGACACCCAGATCTCGTTGTACGTCCCCTTTTCCTAACTTGACACCATTCAGATAATAATCTGCCTTCTTATTCTTACCACCAAAGTGGATAACCTCACACTTATCCACATTAAACTGCATCTGCCATGCATCCGCCCACTCACACAACCTGTCCAAGTCACCCTGCAACCTCATAGCATCTTCCTCACAGCTCACACTACCACCCAGCTTTGTATCATCTGCAAATTTGCTAATGGTACTTTTAATCCCTTCATCCAAGTCATTAATGTATATTGTAAATAGCTGCGGTCCCAGCACCGAGCTTTGCGGTACCCCACTAGTCACTGCCTGCCATTCTGAAAGGGACCCATTTATCCCCACTCTTTGCTTTCTGTCTGTCAACCAATTTTCTATCCATGTCAGTACCCTACCCCCAATACCATGTGCTCTAATTTTGCCCACTAATGACCTATGTGGGACCTTGTCGAAGGCTTTCTGAAAGTCGAGGTACACCACATCTCCCCTGTCAATTTTCCTAGTTACATCCTCAAAAAATTCCAGAAGATTAGTCAAGCATGATTTCCCCTTCGTAAATCCATGCTGACTCTGAATGATCCTGTTACTGCGATCCAAATGCTCTGCAATTTCGTCTTTTATAATTGACTCCAGCATCTTCCCCACCACTGATGTCAGACTAACTGGTCTATAATTTCCTGTTTTCTCTCTTCCCTCCTTTCTTAAAAAGTGGGATAACATTAGCTACCCTCCAATCCAAAGGAGGAACTAGCATGGGTGGGGGATTTATGGGCAAATATTTGCCTTGGGTATGCAAGCAAAGAATTTTGCTGTGATTTGTCACATGTGACAATAATGTATTCAATCCAATTCAAATGTGGGCATTATTAGTGAGACTTGCATTCATTACACATCCCTAAGTGCCCCTGAACTGTGTGAGTCCTATTCATAAACTACAGCTCTGCCTTTAACACCATTATCTCATCGAAGCTCATCACCAAACTCGCGTGACTTGGAGTCAGCACTCATCTCTGCAAATGGATCCTCGACTTCCTGATCAACAGACCCCAATCAGTGAGAACAGGGGACAAATCATCCTCTATGATAATCCTCAACACTGGTGCTCTGCAGCAAATGTGTTCTCAGCTCCCTTCTTTACTCCTTATTCACCCACGACTGTGCAGCCTTGTACAAATCTACTTCAGTTTACAGATTCACAGATGACACAACCATTATGGACCGGATATCAAATAATAATGAAACTGAGTACAGGAAGGAGATTGAGAACCTCGTGACCTTGTGTTGAGACAACCACCTTTCTCTTAATGTCCGCAAGCCAAAGTAGATATTGATCGACTTCAGGAAGCACAGTGGTACGGCACCAAAGTAGAGATGGATGAAAGCTTCAAATTACTAGGAGTAAATATCACCAACAACTTCTCCTAGACCACCCATATTGAAGCAATGGCCAAGAAAGTACACGAATGGCTCTACTTCCTTAGAAAGCTTAGAAAGTTTGGCATGTCCTCAACAACTCTCACCAGCTTCTGCAGATGTGCTGTAGAAAGCATTTTATCAGAATGCATCACAGCACGGTTTGGGATTACAGCTCCATCTAAGACCGCAAGAAATTGCAGAGAATTGTGGATGCAGCCTAGACCATCACACTAACGAACCTCCCTTCCATGGACTCCATTTACACCTCACGCTGCCTCGGCAAAGCCACCAGCATAATCAAGGATGTCGCACCCTGGCCGCTAACTCTTCTCCCCTCTCCCATCGGACAAAAGGCAAAGAAGTGTGAAAACGCACACCTCCAGATTCAGGAACAGTTTCCTCCCAGATGTTGTCAGACAACTGAACCAGCCTACCAACAACTCGAGAGCAGTCCTGAATTACTATCTACCTCATTAGAGACCCTTGGACTATCTTTGATCGGACATTACTGACTTTATCTTGCACTAAATGTTATTCACATTATTCCCTTTATAATGTATCTGTACACTGTGAATTGCCTGTTTGTAATCATGTATTGTCTTTCCGCTGACTTGTTAGCAGGCAACAAAAGCTTTTCACTGTACCTCAGTACACGTGACAATAAACTAAACTCATTTCAACTACTTTCTGGGCCGATTACAGAGGGCAGCTATCAGCCAGTTAATGATCAACTGTACTTGTGGGGACCGAGTCATGTGTGGATAGAACGACAAGCAAAGAAGATAGGACAACCCATCTGTTTTATTGTTTCATCAATGGTATTAGCCTTTATTTCTAATCTCTGACTTTATTCATTTATTTAAATTCCCAATTTGCATCGGAGGGGTTTGAATCGTATCTGCAGCATGTCTAATATCAGTTCCTAACAGTATTGTTGTTTTAAGGCTATACCACTTTAAGAATTATGTCATGTGACAAACTGCTTTGTAATATTAACACTGTTTGGAATGGAAACATAGAGTCTGTCTGCCTCTGTGGAAAAAAAAGCCATGGTAAAGAGATCCTAACAACGTCAATTTTTCTTTTATTGAAAGAAGTGCCCATCGTCTAAAGAAGGGTCTCGACCCGAAATGTCACCCATTCCTTCTCTCCAGAGATGCTGCCTGACCCGCTGAGTTACTCCAGCATTTTGTGTCTACCTTCAATTTAAACCAGCATCTGCAATTTTCTTTCCTGCCCCTATTTTATATTTATATATAGTTCTGTGTTTCCTTTTGACACACAGAACAACTTCAGTTCATCGAGTCCTATCCACTTTACAGAGTAACTATTCCTCAACTAGTTTTTCCTGTAATTTATTTTCCTCCCATTCTAGACAACACCCTGCATATTCTACCTCCGCCCCTGCACAGGGCCAATTTACAGTGCCCAATTAATCTATCAATCAGCTGCCATTTTGGATGTGGTTGGAAACCAGAGCATCCAAGAATTCCACACAATCACGGGTAGAACACGCAAACATCACACAGACCAGGATTGGCGCAAGAGGTTGCTTCTGAGGGCTGGTAATGAGCAGATCAGCGTGGGCACACACGGTGGGCACACACGGTGGGGCTCAGGCCTGGACCCTGTCAGCCAATGATGGTGCCAATGTTGGGGATTGGCAGCACCAGCTTCATGTTTTAACATACTGCCTGGATTGCATGAACTCTCTTGTCACCTCCAGTCTGAGTTGATTGAAGCTGCTGTCTTCCATTGTCTTTTTCTGGCTCCACTGCTCTCCGCAGCCCAGGGATGTCCCTATGCTAACAAGTTTAATGGTGGGGAGGAGAGAGGTCTGTGCTGGTTTAAATGCTCTATATATCATGCTATAATTACTCCTTATAGTACTGACTCAATTAGTGATCTCACTCTTTGGATCACATCCCAATCTTTCAGATATGAGCTCTCGAGTACGAAAATGAACAAAAAGCAGAGAATGCTTTGATCAGGAAACAACATGGTTAACAATGTTTTAGCTGCAATTATCACCCATTCTCTCTCTTCTAGCCCTGTCCCAGTTGTATCATCATTTCTCTCCACGGAAGCAGAAAAACCCTTGACCTACTGCCCTGCAAACTCCTGTCTCTCTTTCCTCATCTGTATCCAAATGTGTCATAGCATCCAAATCTATGCTTATCTTCCATTGCTTTTTTAATCTTTCCAAATATTTTCCCACCATTTCCAAAGTTCAAAGACATCAAATTTATTTTCCTGAAACTTACAGTCTATTTTCCTTCCCTCAAGACAATCCTTAAAATTTCTCTTTCAGTTTAACATTTGCTCTGGCATCAATTGATGCCTTTGTAATGGTTTAAGATATTTTTGTGGTGTTAAAGGCAGAATTTAAATAGAACCATTCACCTGAGAGAACAGAGCTGCTTGGTTTAACGTCAAATCTAAAAGATAGTACCTTTAAATAATTTGGCATACCCTCAGAACCGCACTGCTGCACCATCTTACATTTTCACAGTTATTTCTCAGAAGCAGGACTATTTTTTGCCTCAGAGGCAAGGATGCTTCCAAATGAGCCATGTCCGACTATAGTTTGTGTCTATTCTGTGGCGCTCTGCTGAAGTTTGCTTTCTACCTAACCTTCCTCTCTCGTGACGATGATATTCTGCGTTGATTTTAAATCGGATCTAAACCATGCAATGAGGAGTTGCTGCTGATTAGTTTCTGTCCTTGACAGTGCACCTCAGAAGATATAAATCTATGTATTAGCACCTGTGAGGAATCTCCAGTTAATCATTTATTCCTGCATGTATTGTGCTTATTCACCAAAGGTTGAAGTCCCAGTGCACAGCTCCAGGCTGTTTGCTTTGGAACAATTTGATCACGGGTTGTGATGAGCATTTTAAAAGGAAGCATAAACAAGAACAAATTGCATTTTGAATTAAATTAGATTCACATCTATGATTGTTCCAGTGTCAGCCCTGCTTTTCCTTTGAGTGTAACAAAATCCTGCGGCACTCTAAATTGTATTACTGTTTTTTTGAATAAAAAGCCTGTTTTCTACTCCTGATTTAGAATGTGCTTACCAACATACAGCTTCTTTCAGTTGAATGAACAAGATTAACTTTCCCAAAAGGTATGCAGAAGTAACTTTTGGGAATGAGAATTCAAATTATATAAAAGAGCTTTTCAAATAGATTCATGAATAAATTCATTCTTTGTTTTACATGGGAAATACATAAGCATGTTTCCATGGAAAACATTGAACCAAACAGTTCATTTAACATATTTTACTACATTGCATGTTTAGCAGAAGCTACATTTCTACTCAAGAAATTATCTGCTCTGTGAAAGAGCTCTCCAATTAGTCCAACTCAACTACTCTGTATTGATATCTTTGCAATAACTTCATTTTCAAGTATATATATTTACATATATATTCAATTCCCTTTTCAAAGTAGCACATCCTTTCATTTTAAGTCAAACACCTTACAGTGCTACATATGCAGAATGTAAGTGAGCATAGATTCCAAGATGGAAAATCTTGCTTAATCAACCTCACTTAATTTTTACAGAAGATAATAAAGAATATAGTTAGTATTGCAGTCGATGTAATGCATCTAGATTTTCTGAAAGCTTTTGATAAACTACTTCTAATAAGGCTGGACAATGCAAAGTCAGGGGACAAGTAACTTAATGCATTGCATTCTGGTTTACAGACAGGACGCACAGATTGGAAATGGGGCAGTGTGTTCCACAAAGCGCAGTAGCAGGTTAAAAACAGACATAGAACAGTCCAGCACAAGAACAGGCCCTTTGGCCCTCAATGTCTGTACTGAACATTTTGTCAAGTTAACACTTCTCACCTCTCATCTTGAAGATATGGCTTCTAATCTTTACCATTTCCACCCAGGGAAAAAGATCTGACTATCAACCCGATCTATGCCTCGCATATTTCCATCAGGTTTTGTTGCATTCGACGCTTCAAAGAAAATAATCCGTTTGTTCAACCTCTCCTTATAGCTAATACCCTCTAATTCAGGCAGCACTCTGGTAAACCTCTTCTGCATCTTCTCCAAAGCCTCCGCATCTTTTTTTTTGTAATGGGCAACCAAAACTGCACACAATACTCCAAATACAGCACCAAAGTTCTATAAAGCTGTATCATGACTCTTACACTCGGTGCCCTGACCTCAGAGGATGGCCATTCCATACACTTTCTTTACCACTCTATCTACTTGTGTTGTCACTTTCAGGGAGCTATGGAGTTTAGTTTAGTTTATAGTCACTTGTACTGGAAGAATGTGGAGGCTTTGGGGAGGTTGTAAAGGAGGTTCATCAGAATGTTATCTGGATTGGAGACTTTTAAGGACAGTTTGGACAAACCTGGATTGTTTTTTTACGGAACATTGAAGGCTGAGGGGGCGATCTAAGAGGAGTAGAAATGGTAGAAAGTTATAGTCTTTATCTCAGGGTGGAAATGTCAAATACTTAAGGTGAGAGAGGGAATGTTTAAAGATGTACGAGGCAAATTTTTGTTCAGTGAAAAGCTTTTTATTGCGTGCTATCAAGTCAGCAAAAAGACTACACATCATTACAATCGAGCAGTCCACAGTTTACAGATACAGGATAAAGGGAATAACATTTAGCTTGTATCCCAAGATCCCCCATTACATCAATGCACTGAAATACTTGCTGTTGTTCATGGTTTATATTAATAATTTAGACTTTGGAATCAAGAAAGCAGTTTAGTCAATAGACAATAGGTGCAGGAGTAGGCCATTCGGCCCTTTGAGCCAGCACCGCCATTCAATGTGATCATGGCTGATCATTCTCAATCAGTACCCTAAGTATCCCAGTTTCTAAGTTTGTAGTTGGTAGGGGGAGGGTTGGGGAGGGGTGAGTGTGTTGTTCATAGTGAAGATAAGAGCATGAAATTATAACAGGATATTAATAAGCTTGCACTATGAGTAAAATAACTGGCAGAACAAGTTTAATATTAGGTGGTAGATTTTGGTAGAAATAGAAAGTTAACTTATTATTTGGAAAATGTTAATCCAGGTTGAGTAGAGGGTCTCAGAGCACAAACACCTGCTACACTAAATATTAGGCTACATATTAGCAAAGCCATATCATGTAAAGCACAGGAACAGGCCCTTTGGCCCATGATTTCTGTGCTGACTATTATAACCACGATGCCAATTTAAACAAATAACATCTTCCTGTATGTGGTGTATATCCCACCAACTCCAGCAAGTTCATGTACCTCTCTAAATGCGTTTGAAATATTGTTATTGTATTTGGTCCCATCATCTCCCTTGGAAGCATGTTCCATGCACCCACCACTCTCGATAAAAAACAAAAATTTGCCTCGTACATTTTGAAACATTCCCTCTCTCACCTTAAACCTATGCCCTCAAGTATTTGATATTTCCACCCTGAGAAAAAGACTCTGACTTTCTACCATTTCTATGTCTCTCAAATCGCACCCTCAGCCTTCAATGCTCCTTAAAAAATAATCCAGGTTTCTCCAAATTGTCCTTAAAGGTCTCCAATCCAAACAACATTCTGGTGAACCTCCTTTACAACCTCCCCAAAGCCTCCACGTCCTTCCTGTAGCACGGTGACTTTAACTGAATAGAATACTCCAAATGTAGCTGAAACCAAGGTTTATGCAGCTACAGCATGACATCAGTTTATGTACTCAATGTCCCAATCGATGAAGGCAAGTAGGACATATGCCTTCTTTGCCACTATCTGCTTTGTGTTGACGCTTTCAGAGAGCTATAGACTTGCATAATGATAACATTGTAATGTCATAAGGAATAGGAGTAGAATTAGGCCCATCAAGTCTACTCGGCCATTCAATCATGGCTGATCTATCTTTCCCTCTTCACCCCATTCTCCTGTCATCTCCCCATAATCTCGGACACCTGTACTAATCAAGAATCTATCTATCTCTGCCTTAAAAATATCCACTAACGATCTCCACAGCCTTCTGTAGCAAAAAAATCCATAGATTTACCACCCTCTGACTAAAGACATTTTTCCTCATCTCCTTCCTAAAAGAACATCCTTTAATTCTGAGGCTATGACCGCTAGCCCTAGCCTCTCCCACTCGTGCAAACATCCTCTCCACATGCACTCTATACAAGCCTTTCACTATTTGGAAAGTTTCAATGAGGTCCCCCCTCATTCTTCTAAACTCTAGCAAGTACTGGCCCAGTGCCGACAAACGCTCATCATGGGTTAACCTATTCATTCCTGGGATCATTCTTGTAAACCTCTCCAGAGCCAGCACAGATATGGTGCCCAAAATTGCTCACAATATTCCAAATGCAGCGTTATCAGCGCCTTATAGAGTCTCAACATTGCATCCCTGCTTTGTGTACAAGCCCTCTTCAAAACAAATGATGGCATTGAGTTTGCTTTCTTGTTATATTCTTGTCAGTAATGTTATATCAAATCCAGAGGAGGCCACGGAAGATAGATTTATTTGAGAAAAGATGAGAGTAGACCTAGTTATGAATAATAGAATAGAATAGAATATAATTCCTTTATTGTCATTGCAACAGGTATAACGAAATTAAAATAGCATTCCTGACAGTGCATAACACACGAGAAATAAAAACATATACAATAAATCCAAATACAAAATGTAACAAACAAGCGAGTAGTTGATAAATAAATTAAAAAATAACTACAGGAATGAATATGGATCACATTGTAGTGCAGTTTAAAAAGTGTAACCTAGTGCTGAAAGTCAGTGTAACAGTGCGTATCAGTGTTTGACAGTATTCAGTTCACGTATGGCTCTGGGGTAAAAACTGTTCTTGAGTCTGTTTGTGCAAGATTTTATCGACCTGAAACATTGACCAGAGGGCAGAAGATCAAACAGATGGTGGCCAGGGTGGGATGGGTCTTTTATTATTCTGTGCCAGATAACTCAAGTAATCCTCCATAACTATGTAACAATGAGCATTTTTAATGTTTCTTCTAATCTCCCCTCTGGCTGTTTAGCTAATTATCTTAAATGTGTCCCTTTGGTTACCAGTGGAAATACTTTTTTTCCTTTGTACCCTTGAAATGTTAAATGTATCTAGTAATTATTCCATGAACCTCCTCTGAATGAAAATAGCCTCTCTAATCTCTTCACAGGGCTGAATTCTCTCATCTCTGGTATGGTTCTGGTAAATTAACTGGATGGCCTCTCCAAAGTATTAATTTCCTATCTAAAATGTGGTGCCTGGAACTGGACATACTAATCTAGCCAACGTCTATTTTGCGAGTTATAAAGTTTTAACCAGGCTTTCTTGCTTTTGTATGGGACGGGATAGAAATTTGCATTTGCGTCACTTGTGCTGTAGTAGCAATGTCCTATTGAATTCTGCAGCTGAAATAGGTTTTAATAGAATAGAATAGAATACACAGTCACTGCTATATGGCATACAACCCAGGGAAAAAAAATCTACTGAGCCTCTATTTACAAAGTAATGGATCCCACAAGTTCTTTTTAAATATCCTTTTCAACGTATTCTGCCATTTTCAAAGAACTTCAGGTTATTGCTACAATTCCCCTATCTGTGTCATTTAAGGTATCCTGCCTCTTCTCAATTTTTCAGTGGGAGAGTCTCATTTCACATTTCTCACTATTGGCAGCACAGCAGTGAAAGTGACTAGGATTTAATCTGGACCTTGGGTGCTGTTTGTGTGGAGATTGTATGCTCCCCCTGTGACCACATGGATTTCCTCCATTTTCCCCCCACTTCCCAAAGGTGTGTGGGTTTGTAGGTTAATTGGCCCCTGTAAATTTTCTCTAGTGTGTAGGGAGTAGATGAGAAAGTGAGATAACCTGGTGTTATCCACTTTGGCGGCAAAAACAAGGAGGCAGATTATTATCTCAATGGAGTTAGGTTAGGTATGGGGGATTGCAGCGAGACCTGTGTGTCCTTGTACACTAGTCACTGAAAGTTGGCGTGCAGGTACAGCAGGCAGTGAAGAAAGCTAATGGAATGTTGGCCTTCATAACAAGAGGATTTCAGTATAGGAGTAAAGAGGTTCTTCTGCAGTTGTATAGGGCCCTGGTAAGACCACATCTGGAGAATTGTGTACAGTTTTGGTCTCCTAATTTGAGGAAGGACTTCCTTGTAATTGAGGCAGTGCAGCGTAGGTTCACGAGATTGATCCCTGGGATGGCGGGACTGACATATGGGGAAAGATTGGAAAGATGAGGCTTGTATTCACTAGAGTTTAGAAGGATGAGAGGGGATCTTATAGAAACATATAAAATTATAAAAGGACTGGACGAACTAGATGCAGGAAAAATGTTCCCAATGTTGGGCGAGTCCTGAACCAGGGGCCACAGTCTTAGAATAAAGGGGAGGCCATTTAAAAATGAGGTGAGAAAAAACTTTTTCACCCAGAGAGTTGTGAATTTGTGGAATTCTCTGCCACAGAGGGCAGTGGAGGCCAAATCACTGGATGGATTTAAGAGAGAGCTAGATAGAGCTCTAGAGGCTAGTGGAATCAAGGGATATGGGGAGAAGGCAGGCACAGGTTATTGATTGGGGACGATCAGCCATGATCACAATGAATGGCGGTGCTTTCTCGAAAGGCTGAATGGCCTTCTCCTGCACCTATTTTCTATGTTTCTATAACATAGAAATAGTGAGAATGGGTGATAGATAGTCAGCATGTTGGTGGGCCAAAGGGTCTGTTTCCATGCTCTATCTCCAAGTTAAAACTAAGCTACATTTTACCTGCCATCTCCTTGCTCATTTCATCAGACTGACTATATCAGTGGAATTCTATTATTATTCTCCTCACTATTTATTGCCATCCACCAATCCTGGAATGTTGTCCAGCATTCCCTAGTCAAGATTATTAAAGCACAACTATCTGGTGACCACATGACATCCAGATTGTTGTAGGAACAAACCACAAAATATTTTTCAAGGAAGAAAATCTGCCAAGAGGCTCTAACCTCATGTGTAGTTTAGAGATACAGCACGGAAACAGGCCCTTCTGCCCACTGGGTCCATGCTGACCAATGATCCCTGCGCATTAATATTATCCTACACACACTAGGGACAATTATTACATTTCCCAAGCCAATTAACCTACATACCTGTATGTCTTTGGAGTGTGGGAGGAAACTGAAGATTTCGGAGAAAACCCACGCAGGTTATGGGGAGAACGTACAAACTCTGTACAGACAGCACCCATAGTTGGGATCGAACCCGGGTCTCCTGCACTGCAAGTGCTCTAAGGCAGCAACTCTACCGCTGTGCCACCATGTCTTCTTCTCCTCCTTGTTTCAGGCATTCCAGGGAAGAACTGGATCTTCAGTTCTCTGGATTGAAGATGCCTATGCATGAATTATTTGAATATGGCATGGTCATTGTACAACAGCTACCACACTATTTTGACTAAACAAAGTCTTGGTTCAGTGGAAAGTGTACTCAAGACAATTGGAGAAGAGTCTCTAGTCTCATATAAACATATACAAAATCTCACCCTTGCTTGGTCCTTTCACTCACAACCTCCCCTGCAACCCCCACCCCCTAGCTGTCACCAAAGATTTGGAATAAACTACTTTACCCTGAGTGTGCCGTGACAGTGAAACTCAGTACCACTGTGAGAGATTGAGGTGAAATGCATTGATGCATTTCAGGGGAAAGGGTAGGAATAGAGGGGACCATTCATGGAGAGAAATAACAAATATCGGAATCCACATTAAGCTTATCAACGTTATATATTCTGATTAATCGCTGGTATGGGCTGGATGCAGCAAATGGCTTGCATTCTGTTACACTGAACATATGGGATTTGAAAATAATGAGAAAGTGAAAGTTTAACATTAGATACAGAATTGAATTGTAATTCTTGGGACCACAAAATATATTTCCATTGTTGATAACGCTAAGATTTTTAATCACATTGCCTTCTGGTTGGACAAATAAGGTAGGGGAATATGCATATTGAAAATTGGAATTGGTTTTGGAGTAAGTTTACACTGCTTAATAGGGATTCAGTACTTTAGATTAAACAGGAGCTGAGCCAGAATTTGTGAAAAGATTTGGAGAAATAATTAGGTTTGAAGAAAAAACAGTGACAGAAAGGTAAAATATTCCGGAGGGAACTCTAAGCAACACGATGTAAGAATGGACTAAACCTTCACAATAAAAAATCTGAGACATTAGCATAAAACTATAACAGGGCATATAATATTGATAAGCTGAATACATAGAGGGACAAGGTGGAATGGTTTGAGATTTATATATGGATCCAGACAGCAACAAATTGCATTTTCACTTTTAATAATATGTGAAAAGAATATACATTTACAGAGAAGTAGACAGAGCAGTAATTTGAAAGCTATCAAAAATATTAATGTAACTTTGTATGATGAGCACTTCAAACCGGTCTCTAAAACTTGTAAATAACCCTTTAAACACTGGAGGTATAAAAACAGAATGCAAAGAATAAGGAAGTAAAGGCAAAACCTTTCTGTTTTTCTTCTTATGCTGCCCATCGGAGTCTAGTGGGCGGCACGGTGGCGCAGCGGTAGAGTTGCTGCTTTACAGCGAATGCAGCGCCGGAGACTCAGGTTCGATCCTGACTACGGGTGCTGTACTGTAAGGAGTTTGTACGTTCTCCCCGTGACCTGCGTGGGTTTTCTCCGAGATCTTCGGTTTCCTCCCACACTCCAAAGACGTACAGGTTTGTAGGTTAATTGACTGGGTAAATGTAAAAATTGTCCCTAGTGTGTGTAGGATAGTGTTAGTGTGCGGGGATCGCTGGGCGACGCGGACTTGGTGGGCCGAAGGGCCTGTTTCCGTGCTGTATCTGAAATATGAAAATATAAATTCTGAAGTAAGTTCCAATAGACAGGATGTATAATCTGCATGCCAAACACCAGATTCTCAAAATACTCTATTCCGAGCTCTGTCTCAGGAAGACTTACAAGGCAGTTCAAGGACTTTCTCAAACCCTCCTTAAAAAGTGTAAGGAGAACTGATACACTTCAGTTCTCCTTACGAACTCCTTCAAAATAAGCCATTGTGAGAGCCACAAATTGCCGAGGGTAGAGCAGGAAGTGGGAGTTTGTGAGGTGTTGTGCCGTTAACATTGCGCTTCTGTGTGTGCTGTTATCCGGTAGCTGAACTACTATCTACCTCTTTGATGACCCTCGGACGATCCTGGATCGGACTTTGCATTACACGTTATTCCCTTATATAGATTCCAGTGTATCTATACACTGTAAATGGATTGATTGTAATCATGTTTTGTCTTTCTGCTGACTGGTTAGTGCCCAACAAAAGCCTTTCACTGTACCTCGCTGCACGTGACAATAAACTAAAGTGAAGCTGCTCCCAACACATGGTTTCAAAGTTCACAGGGCCATTCCCAATGCTCCTGCTCCAACATGAACTGACATGAGGCAGGAATTCCATAGGGACAATGGGGATGATACACTTCTTAAGGAGGGTTTGAGAATGTCCTTGAACTGCCTCGTAAGTCTTCCTGAGACAGAGCTCGGAATAGAGTATTTTGAAAATCTGGTGTTTGGCATATAGATTAATACATCCTGTCTATTGGTACTGACTGTGTGATTAGTACATCATTGCAGGGGATGTTGACCTGGGCAAAGAACACTTACATTGGTTTGCCTTTCCTTCAATGGATTTGGAACATTTTGTGGAGTCACCACATTTTGAGGTGGTGTCCTCTCTGTCCTTTTAGTTGTTTCCTCAAGAAATATGTATAGGTGGAATTCAAGTGAAATGTGGGGTCAGATCCTTCATACATGAAAGAAAAACTCCAGGGTTTGATGTTTTTTCACAACTTGAATTAATGGACTGAAACTTGGGACAAGCTCATGTTAGGCAATAAGAGAATCATGGAGAGATGCAGAGGGCCAGGGACCAAGTTGACCCTGTGGTCCTTCTGCTAAAATTGCATTTGACATTGGGAGATTAGAGACCACATGTTACAACCAAGAGCTAGCAATGGCATTACAACTGAGAGCCAGAGAGACATATTGCATAGAATTAAGCCCATTGGCCCACTGTCATTTGCATCCATTAACCACTTATTTAACTTGATCCTAAATTAATCATTTAAAAAAAAAGAAAACCAGCCACATTCTCGTCAACATTTCTCACACTCTAACACCAATTACATACTGTGAGCAACTTACAGTGGCCAATTGACTTACCAACCTTTGTGTAGTGGAAGGAAACCGGACCACCTGGGGTGGTCACACAGACTGCAAACTCCATTCAAGCAACCAGAGATCGGAACCAAACCAGGGTCTCTGCTGCTGCGAAACAGCTGTCTCCTAGCTGTGCAAGTGACCTCCCCTATGTTATCTTCATTATTGGCAACCTGATGATCCAAATATTCCACCTTAACATGTGCTGTGACCTAAGGTAGTAGTTTCTTCCCACATCCCAAAGATGGTTGATCAATTGTGAATTGCCTCCCGCATGTAGTACATAGAAGATAGAGCAGTATTTTATAGGACCAGATGTTTCAGCCCACAATGTCCATGCTGAACATGATGCAAAGACCAATTCTTATCTGCCTGCACATAATCCATATTCTTCCATTCCCTGCATATCCATGTGTTTGTCCAAAAGTCTCTTAAATGCGACTAATGTATCTGCCTCCACCATCACCTCTGGCAGTGCATTCCAGGCACTCACCAGCTTTGTGTAAAAAGAATTGCCCTGTGCATCTCCTTAATACTCTGACATTAAAGCTATGCCCTCTATGCCCTCTCCTCTGACATTAAAGCTATGCCCTCTATTATTTGACATTTCCATCCAGGGGAAAAGCTGTCTATCCTATTTTTGTCTCTCATCATTTTATATACTTTTTACTAGTCTCCCCTCAACCTTTGTTGTTCCAGAAAAATAATCCAATTCTGTCCAATGTCTCCTGGTAGCCAATAGTCTCTAATCCAGGTGTCATTCTAGTAAATCACCTTCTGCACCCTTTCCAAAGCCTCCATTTCCATCCAGTATTGGGGAGACCAGAACTGCATGCAATACTCCAAATGCAAACTTACCAAATTCCTATAAAGCTGCATCATTACTTCCTGACTCTTTTAGCCATTTCTGTAGCTGATCTATATCCCGCTGTATGCTCTGACAGCCTTCCTCACATTCCACAACCCCAGCAATCTTGGCATCATCTGCAAATTGACCTATCAACCGAACTACATTTATACCCAAGTCATTTATATATATCGTAAACAGCAGTACAAATCCCTGCAGAACTCTACAGATCTCCAGCCTGAATATTGTACCTCCACCATAACCCTCTGTCTTCTATTAGTAAATCAGTTGTCAATCCATACGAATGAATCACTATTATTCCCGGGCATCTTAATCTTCTGGATTTGCCTACCATGGGGGACTTCATCAAATGCTTTACTGAAATCTGAGTAGAAAACATCTGCTGTCCTACCGTCATTTATCACCTTTGTTGCCTCCTCAGAAATCTTGATCAAGTTAGTAAGACATGATTTACCATGTACAAAGCCATGCTGAATGTCCCGAATGACCCCATTCTCTTCCACACGGGGGTAAATGCTATCCCAAAGAATCCTTTCTTATAAATTCCCTACCACTGACATAAGGCTCACCAGCCAATAATTCCCTGGATCCTCTCTACTTCCCTTCTTAAACAATGTGTGGTAGAATCTGGGGGGAATTGATGGGAATGTGCGGAGGATAGAAAAAATAGGATTGTTGTAGGATTAGTGTTAATGGGTGATTAAAGGTTGGAACACATTCAGTGGGCCAAAGGTTCTATTTCCAGGCTGTGTGATTATGTATGACTATGTCTCTAAGTTGTATTGCCATTACCAGCTAGCACACATTTTCTAGTAAACCCAAGGTCAAATGCAATTTTGGCAGGAATGAACAATGACACATCCACATGAATATTTTGTGTTTGTGAATGTTTTGACTACTCACACAAATGGTATAGTCTACAAAGCACAGACAACAAACATTTATACCACATAGCTCAAGCTGAAATCAGTAAATGAAGTCAATTGCAAGGGGGATAATTACATTGACGTATTTGAATGATTAGAATTACTTGCAGTGGTATAAGTTCTTCAGGGTAAAAAAAATCTCCTCCAGTGCTGTATTGTGTTTGAATTAGAGAGAAATGGAGATCAAGGTTAAGATGAATGAACTGGGGAAGGGTGGTCAAACCATGGTCAAAGAAGCAGGTCCTACATAGGAAAGAGGTAAAGAGGAAAAGGTTCAGGGATGGGTCACTGTTTTTGAATGGGGTAGATGTGGGTTAGATTGGGAAGTAAGCTGGGGTAACTCTGGGAGTTCTAATTGGTGACAATGAAGAAGTGCTGGGTTCAGGATGCATTCACGAACCCTGCTGAAAAAATCTATAACAATGGAAAATCCACACTGGATTTTGGAAGGGAAAACAGAAAGAGCATGGAAGCGAGGGTTAAAGAGGAAAAAGATTTGAATTGCAGCACCCATTCACGAAGCAAAACATTTCAAAGAACAGCCAAGCTACTTATCTCGATTTCCCACAAACACCTTATGTTAAAAACCAGATAATCAGTTTTAGTCAAGTGCTTCTAGGGCCAAACATGAACTGGGGAACAAACATGATTGTTGTGGGATCTTTTATGTTTGTCAGAAAGACAGGAAACCCATTTTAATGCCTTTGCGTGGAACTCCATTGATACCATATCGAAACAGGCCCTTTAGCCGGCACAGTCTGATCTGACCATTAAGCACCCATTTGCACTAATCCATTTTATTATCTCTATGTTCCCATTAACTTTACCCTGAATTTACCCCTCATGTACACAATGGAGACAACACATAGCAGCCAATTAAGAGACACGCCCGTCATGCCTGTGGAAAGTAAGAAAAAACCAAAGCACCCATATGGTCACAGGAAGAATGTGAAAACTGCACATGGACAGCACCAGAGGCCAGGATTGAACATGGGTCACTGGAACTGTGGAGGATGTAGCTCCACTCGCTGTGTCACTGGGGCCTGAGTTAGCATTAAGTGACCTTAAGTGGGCTGCACAATTGTTCACCTGGCTCTAAAAGACAAAAGATTTTCCTTGGGTCAGGGGCAGCAAAGGAGGGAAGTTGCTCAGACCAACCAATGTGGAGTTTGTTGCAAACTTAAGTCATTTGGTTGGCAATTGGGATGTAATGCCACTTGAGAAGAGTTTGTTCTCAAGGTAGGAAGATAAAGAAACTCATGCTTCCATTTTCTCCACATGCTTCCATGTCATTGTTCTTTCGAGATCTGGTCCTCCCTGCATCGCAGCTAAGACAATTTTTTCGCTCATAACCTTAAAGGAATGTCCAATTCAAGTCACCAGATCCCCATCCTTATTGAAGTAAGCATTGGCCTAAGCTGCATTGGTCTTAGATTATGTTGGGTTTAAGCTTTGTTCCCTTTGATGTGTGCACACACATCGCCCCCCCCACCACCATCTTTGTGTCTCTACACCTGTGCAGTCAAAGCCTTGCCAGCTCCTCATTGTTTTTGGTGGAGCTTTCTGGCAGTGCCACCCTCTGAGAGTGGGCACTGGGCAAGGGTCAGTGGTGTGTTCCATCCAGGGGAGTGGGCTCCAGGCAAGAGTCAGATAATGTCCCATTGGGACCGGAGAATGCGAGAGGAGGATGGAGGGAGCCGGCAATGGCGATGCAAGAGCAAGGGCTGTTAAAAATGGTTCCAACTCCATTTTTAAATTCGCCGATGACACCACCAATGATGGACAAATTACAGATAATGATGTGTCAGGGTAAAGGAGGAAATCATTAATCTAATTGAATTATTCCAGAATAACAACCTTGCTCTCAACGTCAGTAAGACCAAGGAGCTGATTGTTGATTGCCAAAGAGGAAGGCTGAGAATCCACAAACCTCTCTTCGTCGGAGGGTCGGTGGTGGAGAGAGTCAACCGGGACGTGCATATCTTTATCTGTCCTGGGAGCAGCATGTTGATGTCCTCATTAAGAAAGCCCATTTGCACCTCTACTTCCTTGGAGGATTGAGGAGATTCAGTATGTTGATGAACACTCTCTTGAACTTCCAGAGGTGGACAGTAGAGAGCATATTGACTGGCTACATCAAAGCCTGTTTGGCAACTTGAATGCCCAGGCACAAAGGAAATCACAAAAAGTGGTGGACACCCGGTCCATTATGGGTACTGACCTCCTCATCTTCGAAAAGATCTATACGAAGAGCTGCCTCAAAAGGCAGCCAGCATCATCAAAGACCCACACCATCCTGCCCACACTCTCATTTCACTCCTGTGATCAGGAAGAAGGTTTAGAAGTCTAAAAACCGTGACCACCACAATCAGGAACAGCTTCTTCCCAACAGCCATTAGGTTCCTGAGCACAACAAATACCAACTCAACTCCGAACTACGAACTGTCTTGGTTGTAATAGAAACATTGGGCTTTTGGTTTGTTTTGCACTAATATTGTCTTTTTTATTGAACTTTTTTTTGTTTGTTTTATTATGTTAGCTATTGAGTAACGTGTTTACTGAGCTGTTGTGCTGTTTCAAGTACAAATTTAATTGTTCCATTTCGATACATATGATAATTAACCTGTTCAGTGCCACCCCCGAGAACACTCGGCTCATGGCCAATAGTGAAAAACAACTTGGCAGTGAACAGGTTAAACACTCTTGACTCTAAACCACCAACTCACAGATCTTTGCGATGTGGGAGTAAACCGGAGGACTTGGAGGAAACTCACACGGTCACAGGGAGAATGTGCAAACTGCGCACTGGACAGCACCTGAGGCTAAGATTGAACCTGGGTCTCTGATGCTCTGAGACACCAGCTCTACCAGCTGTGTCGATGCACTGCCCAGTTGTGAATCATCTACATTAGGTATGAAATCACATAAAAACCCAGCCAGGCAAGGGCCACCTGGGATTTTGAAACAAATTGGTTGTTTCAGTTTCCGTCAATGACACCAGCTTTTTATTTCACGTTTATTTAATTGAATTTAAATGTCCTCGCCTCCATTGTAGTATTTAAAGTCGAGCCTCTGGGCCATCAGGCTCTAGAATTTGTAACCGAGTAACTTAATCCATTTATTATCATGCGCTGTGAAGAAATTGATTGTTTGTTGCTCCAGAGTATTTAAGTATTCAGGGCTTTTTTTCCCCATTAATATTCCATTATGGAGCTCCCTTGTTCATGAGTGAAAGAGGCGGGCAATATTACAAGGTGTCAGCACTGCGATGATTTCCTGGTACAATGTGTTGCAAAAGCACGCTGAACCGAAACAAGGATTCATTTCTGGAAGATATCTTGGCCCACACATCTGCACCTCATCCCTAATCTTATAAGGAAAAACCAACGACCAGGCTCTGCAATATTCATCCTATTTGATTCTCTATATTAAAAAATGGTACATAATGTCAGGTTTATGCTCAAAATCCTATGTCAACTGTCCTATCGATTTTCCCCAATGGTCTGTGGTCTTCGATGCTGCTATTGCGTGATATGTCCACTGGATGACAGTGTGGAGCAGCAAAGTGGACTAATTTCCTGAGTCCATTCATTTCTAATTTGGCACCATTATTAGATTCTAACTGGCCAGATGATATTTCAGTACAACTATAAAAAGAGTGAGTGTGTTAGCTCCTAGTCATATCTTTGGAACACCTGGACAAGAAGGACACCTAAATCAGACTATAATTCATAAACTATAGATCTGCTTTCTACACCTTAATTCTAACCAAACTCATCTCCAAACTCTTGGACCTAGGACTCAGCATATCCTCTGCTGCCTACAGCGGAAGCTTGGAATCCGCTGGGCTTGGTCCCAATGACTGGAGAGTGCACTGGTGACAACGGAGTGGAGAGGAGTAGACCGGTAGGAGATGAACCGAGTGTACTGCCTCCAGCTCCTTCAAGGACGGCTGCAGGAGGAGCTTGTTATGTATTGCCCGAACACTAACAACAATGGAGTAAGTAAATTAACAGTAATTTACTAACTGCCTTCGAACATGGTACATCAACCAAACTTACATAAAATGGCGGCAGCGTTTCAAAATGTGTCCCGGCCGAATCCCGTGCAGGTCCCATGTCAAGGTCCTTGGATTGGACGGTGTTCCCAATCCTACTGCGCACACACGCACCCGGGACGTTCCTGGCCTGTAATAACATTGTGAAAAGCCGTTCATATGTGGGGTTGTTGTAACCTGTGAACACCCTGCACTCTGTAACCAGTAACCCTGGATATATTATGACCCAGAAAAACCTTCTTACAAAATCTTAAAACACACCATTTGGGATCTACTAGCCACCTTGAACTGGTGGCATAGAATTTGTGGTGTGTTTCTAATTTAATTTTATGGATATCAGCCTCAATGAAAGCTGCTTCAAAGATCTGGGGGCCCTGTATTGGATAATTAAAATACCACGGATGCTGGAAATCTGGAATATAAAACAGCATTTGCTCAAACACTCAGTGGACTCAGTCAAACATCTATGGAGAGACAAAGTTAAAATGATGAAATGGTAACTCTGTTTCTTTTTCCACAGATCATACGTGACATGCTGTGTGATTCTGAACATTTTCCGTTTTTCTTTTACGTTAGGTGTCCCCGTGTCCTGTGTGTGTTCTGTCAGGTGCTCTCACGTGTTAATTCACAGGCATGCTTGGGCTGATATGCCATTGAGCTACCTGTGCAACCAATCATATTAAAAGATTCTGATAGACAGCCGACTGGGAAACAAGAAACAAAATTTGGAATACCAAAATTTTTCAAAACATCAAAGGAGGCCATTTTAATTAACATTAAATATTACACAGAGCAGTACAAACTTACGTAGCTTGAAACATGTCCATAAAATTAAAATAGAAGCTTACATATACTTTTTATAAATGTATATCTTTATTTCAAAATCCCTTATATTTTGAATCCCTTGTATATGAGGGAATTATAATTTTCATGCATAATTAGCTTTTAAGGCCAGACAGCTTAATAATTATGGCAAACGATGTCTGTAAAAATTCATCACATGTGCAAGAAGTGTGATTTCCTTTCATTAGACCAGAGGAGCCAACAAACAGTGCAACCTAGTGGATCAGGACTGAATTACAGACAGCAACTTGCCAAGAGCCTCGTACAAGAGGGCATAGTTAAAAAACAAGAGGCCGGTTATTTAAAACAGTCCCTCTAAATGTTTCCTTTCCATGGACCTGACCAAAAATCTTTTCAATGTTGTAATAATGCTCACCTCGACTACTTCCTCTGTCAGCTTGTTCCATACACCCACCATGTGCTCTTTAAATTGGCATCATGGTAGGAACAGACACAGTGGGCTGTAGGGCCTGTTCCTAAGCTGTACTCTTAGCATGTTCTATCAATTGGCTGCCCTGTATCCTACATTGCTGCACTTCAGAATGATTGTTTTGGCTTGTTGGTATTTTGGAATAACTAGAATCCCCAAAACAGGTCATTTAGAATGGCAAGTCTTCATATCTCTAACCATCATTTTACAAAATGAAACATGTAATTGAATGAATGGGAATGTTCAAATAAGAATAATTGGAGTTGAATAGTTTAGTTTAGTTTATTTTATTTTAGAGACACAGTGTAGAAACAGGCACTTCGGCCCACCGAGTCCGCACCAACCAGCGATCCCTGCACACTAACACTTTCCAACACACACTAGGGATAATTTACACTTATACCAAGCCATTTAACCAGCAAACCTATATGCCTTTGGAGTGCGGGAGGAAACGGAAGATCTCGGAGAAAACCCATGGGGAGAACATACAAACTCAGTACAGATAGCACCCATAGTTGGGATCGAACCCGGGTCTCTGACACTGCAAGCGCTGTAAGGCAGCAACTCTACTCCTGCGCCACTGTGCCGTCCCCAATCCACAAGTCCAGAGGGGACCACAACTGGTAGGAGACAAAACCTTCCTGGGATTAGCACTCCTGATGGAATGAAAGGTAACCATAGATCTCCCCAGAGGCAGCCTGAAACATTATTTAATATTAAAACTCAAATTGGTGGCATCATTAGCATTTTAAGTTAGTAGTCAAGATGCCCAAATGTGGCCAAAAGCCAAAGATCCTCTTATGCTGGAACCTCTGGGCCCCTTCTTTCCCTTGATGTCATTTATTTCCAGTTCTCTAAGCTTTAGTATTCTTTTCATAAGCCACTCAACATTTCCACCTCTCTCCTCCTGTAATATTAGCAACATTTGGGTCACCATCCTAATACCTCCTCTTATGGCTTGGTGTAGGATTTTAGTATGATAGTGTCTCTCTAAAGTACTACTGTAAAGCCTAGGGAAGTGAAGGTAGGTTTAAACATAATATATTCAGTTCCAGGACTCACCAATCCCTGCATCATAAACTTTAAATGTTCCCCCTCCAATTTTAAATCTATGCCATCTAGTATTTAATATTTCCACCCTGAGAAAATTACTATCTACAATATTTATGCTGTTAATAATTTTATATACTTCAGATCAGCACAGCTATTTGCCACAAACAGCAATGAGGCAGTCATCATGTAATCTGTTTTAGTTGAGGAATCAATATATGCAAGGAGACAGGCAGTGACTAGTGGGGTACCACAAGGCTCGGTGCTGGGACCGCAGCTATTTACAATATACATTAATGACTTAGATGAAGGGATTAAAAGTACCATTAGCAAATTTACAGATGACATAAAGCTGGGTGGCAGTGAACTGTGAGGAGGACGCTATGAGGATGCAGGGTGACTTGGACAGGTTGTGTGAGTGGGCAGATGCATGGCAGATGCATGGCAGATGCAGTTTAATGTGGATAAATGTGAGGTTATCCACTTTGGTGGTAAGAACAGGAAGGTAGATTATTATCTGAATGGTGTCAAGTTAGGAAATGGGGAAGTACAAAGAGATCTGGGTGTCCTAGTGCATCAGTCACTGAAAGTTAGCATGCAGGTATAGCAGGCAGTGAAGAAAGGTAATGGCATGTTGGCCTTTATGACAAGAGGAGTTGAGTATAGGAGCAAAGAGGTCCTTCTGCAGTTGTACAGGGCCCTAGTGAGACTGCACCTGGAGTACTGTGTGCAGTTTTGGTCTCCAAATTTGAGGAAGGACATTCTTGCTATTGAGGGAGTGCAGCGTAGGTTCACTAGGTTAACTCCCGGAATGGCAGGACTGTCGTCTGTTGAAAGACTGGAGTGACTAGGCTTGTATACACTGGAATTTAGAAGGATGAGAGGGGATCTTATTGAAACATATAAGATTATTAAGGGATTGGACACGCTAGAGGCAGGAAACATTTCCCAATGTTGGGGGAGTCCAGAACCAGGGGCCACATTTTAAGAATAAGGGGTAGGCCATTTAGAATGGAGATGAGGAAAAACTTTTTCAGTCAGAGAGTTGTAAATCTGTGGAATTCTCTGCCTCAGAAGGCAGTGGAGGCCAATTCTCTGAATGCTTTCAAGAGAGAGCTAGATAGAGCTCTTAATGATAGGGGAGTCAGGGGGTATGGGGAGAAGGCAGGAACGTGGTACTGATTGTGAATGATCAGCCATGATCACATTGAATGGCGATGCTGGCTCGAAGGGCCGAATGGCCTCCTCCTGCACCTATTGTCTATTGAGACCAGGGGTTAACTCTCATTGCATTTCTGTGAAGTTGTGTTTTGGGACATTTTACATGTAACTAAGAGAGCAGACTAGGATCCATTGTTGTGTCTCATCTGAGCGACAAGGGTTTGGCATGACAGGGTGGAATAAAGACAACAAACTCCACGAGGGATCTTAAAGGCCACACATCCCAGGCAGGCCTTGTTACTCTTAGAACAGCACAATGGCAAGGCTGATAGAATTGCTGCCTCACTGCACCAGAGGCACAAGTTTGATCCTGAACTCGGGTGCTGTTTGTGTGGAGTTTGCACCTTCTTCCTATGACCGCATGGGGTTACTTCAGGTGGTCTGGTTTCTTCCCACATCCCAAAGATGTGCGGATCTGTCGGTTATTTGGCCTCTGTAAATTGCTCCTATTGTGTAGATCATGGATGAGATGGTGGGATAACATAGAACTAGTGTGAACAGGTAATCGATGGTCAGTGTGGGCCGAAGGACCTGTTTTCATGCTGTATCTATCTCTCTCCCTCTCTCTTCCCAACACCAGTACCAAGAAACAGAAGGCCCATCCCTGCTTAGGTCTGTCCCTTGTGTACTCTCCATCTGCAGGGTCACAATGGCATTTTTGTGCCTCTCTAAAGGTGTCTCCGTTATTCTCAATAATGTCCAAAACATTTATTAAATTGTTTTCCATCATTTGGAAGGAGAAAAAACTCTTTCAGATCCGGGACTCTTCATCAGAACAGAACCGGAAACATTAGGTGTGTCTCTTGCATCAGGGGACGTATGACCTGCTGAATTTTATATCCCAGTATTTTTGTTTTAATTTCATATTTCCAACATCTGCAACTTTTTGATTTTCACGTTTTAAATTCGCACAGTGAGCATCAGGTTCTTTTGCCAAATTTAATTCTTTAGTTTAAGTCAAATGTACATTCTGTTGTGGTGAAGTTGGAATTCGCAAACCCTGGGTTATATTAGCCCAGTAAAATAACCACCGTGCTCCAGCACCAAGACATTGTGCATGTGTCAGCAAAATCCTTGACGTTATTTTAGAGTTTGTTATTATACGATGGCTCACATTATGGTCACTTACTTTTGACTTCCTATTTACTGAGCTCAGGCTTAACAAATGTATATTCATAGTCAGCTGTTTGGGAATAATTAACCTTTCACCTCTTATTCCGTTCGGTTGACTAGCTGAGATGAAAGACATTCAGAATATTGTTCCAGTTCTGCTTTGCAGTTATCTTTCTTTGGAGAGGCTAAGTGTCAAATCAGTTTAACTATTCTTTTCTGTATTATGTTTCTAAATTAATCTCGAGACAAAAATATAATTATACAATCAATGGGGAAATGAATGTGCATGTTTATGGGGAACTGATCCCGGGTGCAATCTGATTAAGACTTGGATGTGAACCTGAAGAAACCTCATTGGATAGCTCCACAGTCAGCACTTAGAGCAATAAACACTTAAAATTAGTAGGGAAATCCCACTCAAGCTAATGAATGTTAAATATATTCCATTTTCCATGTCTGCCTACTTTATTTGGCTCCTGAGGTTCTAAACATCCTGACAATTCAGTCCTGGGGCCACTGATGCACGGTTCCAATAAGACATATCATCAAATTCTGCCCACTTATCTTCATTAATTCTGTCCCATGTATTTCTGACCCATACATGCTGTGTGCCTTCCTGCTAAAGGGCAATCTCCCATGCGCACTTTATATAGGGAGCAATAGAGTTCAAAACAAAGTTCCGAACAAAGGAAAGGTTCAGGATGGATTTGTGCCCATGGTGGATAGGTGAAGGTCACAATGCTGTAGCACTCAATGTCAGTTAGCATAAACACTTCGCTCGTTCAAGCTACATGACTTACTCCAGTTATGCATTATGGTGGTCTTATTAAATTGTCAGACTGTTTGTCTGGCATCCAATAATTAATGAGCAGAAATTTCCTCGAACCAGAGATTGGGTCATTGGTTTTGGCCATAGATTAAATGTCACATTGATGAATCTTAATATGGTAAATTAGCTTGACAATTTAATTTAGCTTATAGGTGACATAAGTTACACCTAGCAGTATATTAATATGTAAGAAGAGAAGAATGGGATTACATTTCTCTGTAAAATCTGTTCCATGTTAACAGATAATGTATAAAATGCCTTCCCTTGTATTACTTGTCGGCCTCTGGTGGGTGTAAGTCATTGCCTCATGACTACAGCCATTCAGGTAGAAGACAGGCAAATGCATTGGTGAAGGATAGTTACAGGCGGATACATTTTTGCTTAGCACTGATTCAGAAGTAAGTGCTGGATTGCATTGCAAAATGCATTTCCCCCAATGCACAAATTATTTTGTCCACTTACCATTTGATCTGGGTTTGATTGCGTCCTCACCACTTAATGCCTATTTTTATTCAACCCCGTGTCCTGATTCGACTTACCCCTTGTCATCCTCATTCAACCCCAAGTCTGATCCCCCTTACTCTTCCATGCACCATGCTCTTTCAACTTCCTTTCCCCACTCCCACCAAGATCCAGATGTCAACATCAGTTGGCTGCCAGGGTGGTACTGGTAGAAGTAGCAATCATTGGTTCTCTTTCGTATTGATGTTTAGTAAAAATTGGAAGCAGGATAACATTTCTACCAAAACATTAACCTTGAACAGTGCAATACAGGAACAGGCCCTTTGGTCCACCATGTCTGTGCCGACCACAATGCCAAATTAAACTAATCCCATCTGCCTACACATAATCGATATCCCTCACTTCCCTTCCTGTTCATGTGCAGTCTACATGCCTTTTAAATGTTGTTACCACATCTACTTCCACCATCTACCCCAACAGCGAGTTCCAGGCACCTAACACTCTCGGTGTAAAAACAAAAGCCTCGTCAATTTCCCTTCTGCTTTCCCTGTCCTCTGTCCTTCAACTTCTGTCCTCTAGGATTTGACATTTCCACCCTGGGGAAAAATGCTCTGGTTATCCACCATAATTTTACATATTTCTCTATATCATTTTTGATTGGTGGCAAACAGCACTCAACTAACAGTAGCGTATCAAACGTCACTCCACATGGACTCAGAGATCATAAGCATATACACATTAAAAAGTATTACATGGCATTGTCTTAGCCTCTGCTCCAGGCTCACTCTCCTAGATTATTGGACAGTAATGTCTCACTCCCCATGGTCAGCCTGTAACAGTCTGCCCTGGTATATCCACATCTGCAAACTCTGGATGTCTTGGTGCTTTGCAAGCCCACCTGATCAGTTTGAGTGTGGCCAGTGGACCCCGTAGCTTGGGAGCCTTCGGGACCTCATCACTGCGCAATGCCGCAATCCTCCAAAATGTGAGTAACTTGATCCAATTAATGCCTATGATGCAAATACATGTCTCTAACCTGTAACTACAAGAGGTAACTGGATGTATCTGTCTCCATTGCAGACCTACATTCAATCTCTTCTACACCCTGTAGAGTCTCTCTTGTGTGGATCCTTAATAACAGTTTACTCTGTGTTTATGAAAAATGCATTGGATATTCTCTAAGTACATCTTGGCCTAGAGCCAATCAGCTTTTAGCAGTGTTACTATGCATGCCGATTATGTTGACTTCTGCTGAAAATTAGGCCATTATTGTACTGTTAGTAACTCCTTCTGGAGGTCCATAATAAATTATATTTAATCTAAACCAACTCTATCTCCTCTGTCTTCAATTTAAGCACAAAGATGGTTCACTGTCAAGGCTGCTCTACATCTTTGGCACATTGTGATCAGGGCAAGCAGGGAATACAGTCCTTACCAGCATAACATATATAACATATAACAACTACAGCATGGAAACAGGCCTGTCCGGCCCTACCAGTCCACGCCGACCATTCTCCCTGACCTAGTCTCATCTACCTGCACTCAGACCATAACCCTCCAATCCCCTCCTATCCATATACCTATCCAATTTACTCTTAAATAATAAAATCGAGCCAGCCTCCACCACTTCCACCGGAAGCCCATTCCATACAGCCACAACCCTCTGAGTAAAGAAGGTCCCCCTCATGTTACCCCTAAACCTTTGTCCCTCAATTCTGAAGCTATGTCCCCTTGTTGGAATCTTCCCCACTCTCAAAGGGAAAAGCCTACCCACGTCAACTCTATCCGTCCCTCTCAAAATTTTAAAAACCTCTATCAAGTCCCCCCTCAACCTTCTACGCTCCAAAGAATAAAGACCCAACCTGTTCAACCTCTCTCTGTAGCCTAAGTGCTGAAACCCAGGCAACATTCTAGTAAATCTCCTCTGTACCCTCTCCATTTTGTCGACATCCTTCCTATAATTTGGCGACCAGAACTGCACACCATACTCCAGATTTGGCCTCACCAATGCCCTGTACAATTTCAACATTACATCCCAACTTCTATACTCGATGCTCTGATTTATAAAGGCAAGCATACCAAACGCCTTCTTCACCACCCTATCCACATGAGATTCCACCTTCAGGGAACAATGCACAGTTATTCCCAGATCCCTCTGTTCCACTGCATTCCTCAATTCCCTACCATTTACCCTGTACGTCCTATTTTGATTTGTCCTACCAAAATGCAGCACCTCACACTTATCAGCATTAAACTCCATCTGCCATCTTTCTGCCCACCCTTCCAAAAGGCCCAAGTCTCTCTGTAGACTTTGAAAATCTACCTCACTATCAACTACTCCACCTATCTTAGTATCATCTGCATATTTACTAATCCAATTTGCCACACCATCATCCAGATCATTAATGTAAATGACAAACAACAGTGGACCCAACACAGATCCTTGGGGCACTCCACTAGACACTGGCCTCCAACCTGACATACAATTGTCAACCGTTGCCTTTTTGAGGTCCTACGTGCCCGCACAGTGTGCTTCTCTCTGGTGGCACTTGAATGGGCAACCATTAATGGGCATTGCTTTCATGACTGCCATCGCAAGGCCGACTGCCCATTCCATTCGCATGACTTGTCAAATTCCTATCTCTGACATGTGACTCTGCCACAAAGAAGATGATTCTCATCTCTGTTGGGGTGCTCCCTTCCTGAACCTCAGGATTGTGCACTATGGTCATGGATGTTATTAATATACTTCTGGCATGCTTCAGATATCTCAAATGATCAGATCCAACATGCCAAACACTTCTGTTTGGTAGAGAGAATATTGAGCTCCGCGCTGTTAAATTCCTTCAGACTCCCGTGGCTTGGAGCGCCAGGTCAGTCTCCAGGAAAGGCCACGGACTCCGCGATGTTAAGCCGCAGTGGGGACGGAGATACGATAAGGAAAAAAATCGCATCTCCGTCGAGGTAAGAGATTGAAAAAAAGTTTCCTCCAACCCCCCACATAAAACAAACCAAGGAACACTAAAACATACTTTTTAACACATACTAAAAATAACAAAACGAAGAAAGGACAGACAGACTGTTGGCGAGGCAACCATTCCTTGTTTGAATTTTGGAATTGTGCTCAATTGAAACTGTTTCATGTTTACAAAGGCTATCTCCACATTAGAGATTTACTTTTAGTTTAGTTTAGAAATACAGTACATAAACAGGCCATTCGGCCCACCAAGTCCTTGCCGACCAGTGATCCCCGTACACTAGCACTATCCTATACACTGACAATTTATAATCATAACTGAAGCCAAATAACCTACAAACATTAAATTTAGTTTAGTTTAAAGATACAGGGCGGTAACAGGCCCTTTGGCCCACCAAGTCTGCACTGACTAGCGATCCCTGCATATCAACACTATCCTACACACACTAGGAACAATTTGTTTTTACATTCACATCAAGCCAATTAACCTACAAACCTGTACATCTTTGGAGTGTGGGAGGAAGAAACCAAAGATCTCGGAGAAAACCCATGCAGGTCATGGGGAGAACTTACAAACTCCGTACAGGCAGCATCCATAATCAGGACCGAACCCAGGTTTCTGGCGCTGTAAGGCAGTAGCTCTACCGCTATGGCACTGCGCTGCCCAGAATGATTCTGCACAAACGTTAAATCCAACTTTACCTGATTACTTGGCAGTTGTAAAATAATACAAACGTAAAAGGGGAAGGGGAGAAGGAGGTCAAAGGGTAACAGAACATGAGTGGCTGCCATGAGGCTTGGTTTTGAGGAAAACACAAGCAAGCGGATGTGTCTGTCGGAGGTACATGATTTACAGCTGTTGTCAGAGCATTCTGAGAACGGAGGAATGCTGTGTGAAATCTGTTAAGGGTTAATTAGTGTAAACAAACAACAGAGAAAAAATATATGAAGTTCACATGGATCTTTGTTTGGTGAACAGTCTAGTTTGATTCTTCCCAATGGCCATTGTATCAGACGCTCTTAAATAAAGTATAGTCTTGATTGCCTTACCCGTTTCTTGTGGTGTGTTTTAAAGTTGACTTTAGTTCTTGTCTTTACAGTTCACATACTAACTGATCCCTCGACACATGATTTAAAAAGTTTGGATGCTCCATTTTCTTGCAAGTTTCTTCAGGCTGATCATCCTACTAACCACATACATTACAGACTCTGGTCCCTGGTGGTCTGTGCCCAAATTTGTCTGGAACATCACCAGTGAACATGCCAGATTAAAATGGCCCTTCAGGGTTTTTACAGCTCTCTTGTATGAAACTTTGTTCATAGACCTAGTCTCTTGTTCTTCCACCAGTAGCAATATCCTCTTTCTTTCCTTGTGCATGGCAATATATCTCTGCTCTTTGTCCTCAGCTAGCATTTTGATATTATCATTCACCCTCAAGAACGTCTTCACTTATTCCATCATCATGTACATTGGCCTACATCAGTGAGGGTGTAGAGGTTGGGTCATTAGTTTATAGTTGTATAACGATGAAACCACATTTGGAGTATTGTGTTCAATTTTGGTCACTGAGCTATAGGACGGATAACATTAAGCTTAAACGAGTGCAGAGAAGATTTCTGAGGATGTTGCCAGGACAATAGACAATAGACAATAGGTGCAGGAGTAGGCCATTCAGCCCTTCGAGCCAGCACCGCCATTCAATGCGATCATGGCTGATCACTCTCAATCAGTACCCCGTTCCTGCCTTCTCCCCAAACCCCCTCACTCCACTATCCCTAAGAGCTCTATCCAGCTCTCTCTTGAAAGCATCCAACGAACTGGCCTCCACTGCCTTCTGAGGCAGAGAATTCCACACCTTCACCACTCTCTGACTGAAAAAGTTCTTCCTCATCTCCGTTCTAAATGGCCTACCCCTTATTCTTAAACTGTGGCCCCTTGTTCTGGACTCCCCCAACATTGGGAACATGTTTCCTGCCTCTACTGTGTCCAATCCCCTAATTATCTTATATGTTTCAATAAGATCCCCCCTCATCCTTCTAAATTCCAGTGTATACAAGCCTAATTGCTCCAGCCTTTCAACATACGACAGTCCCGCCATTCCGGGAATTAACCTAGTGAACCTACGCTGCACGCCCTCAATAGCAAGAATATCCTTCCTCAAATTTGGAGACCAAAACTGCACACAGTACTCCAGGTGCGGTCTCACCAGGGCCCGGGACAACTGTAGAAGGACCTCTTTGCTCCTATACTCAACTCCTCTTGTTATGAAGGCCAACATTCCATTGGCTTTCTTCACTGCCTGCTGTACCTGCATGCTTGAGGGGCTAAGCAATGGGGAGAGGTTGACCAGTCTAAGACTTTATTCCATGGAGTGCAGGAGGCTGAGGGGCGATCTTATAGAGGTGTATACAATCATGAGGGAAATAGATATGATGAATGCATGGATTATCACTCAGAGTGTGGTGGGTGTATGGAATGAGATGCCAGTGAAGGTCAGTCTATGACTCTATGACTAAACAGCAAATGGCTAAATCCACTTTACACTCCCCAGTGCATCCGTCATGTATAGTGGCTGGCATTGTCACTTTTCTACCTACATTATCCATCTTCACACTAGGTAATTATCCTGCTTCTCCCCCAAGCAACTACTTTCATTGGAGTGTCAATGAACTATGTGCCTGTACGATCTGTGGTGTTGCTGATGGTGGAAGCAGAACATGGAGATGGAGCTATAAAGATGCCATTTTTTATTGAAGGCATAAACTTTCAACTGACATTAATGCCTGGAACAACTAAGTATCATCAACAGACAGTTAAAGTTGATCAGCACAGATGCCAGGGGTTATGGGGAGGAGGCAGGAGAATGGGGTTAGAAGGGAGAGATAGATCAGCCATGACTGGATGGACGGAGTAGACTTGATGGGCCAAATGGCCTAATTCTGCTCCTATCACTTATGACCTTATGATCAAAGGCAAAATGTTTTTAGAGCTACACTTGCAATCATATACACCGTAGAGATGGACTCAAAGGACCAAATTATATGTTCGATGCTTTATGATTATATGTTATTCTAAGTATTTTCAGGGGCAGAACAAGCCTTGCTCAAAAAAGCACCAGTAAAAAAACAGTCTATTAAAATTGAAACATTCCAAAACTATTACAACTTTTACAATTTATTCAGAACTTACAATTTCTTTAAGCCCTTATTAGAACACCTAACCCAAGTAGAACGAGAATCTGGCATATTTGAATCGTAATCTGGTGGAAAAAAAAGGATAATTTTAATAGCATGGTTGTGACATTTCATTTAATGGCTGCCTTCCAAAGTTGAGAAGATCTTGATTTCTACAACCAGAAGGAAGGTGCTGATGTTAAAATAACCTTGAGGACAGAGAGGGGGAAGCCACCATTTCTGTTGCCGCCTCAGAAAACAGTAAATTTTAGCCGACTGAATATCTTGGCCTTGACATCAAACAAGACCTTTAACCAAAAGAAAATAATCCTGAGAAGGGAGGAGGATAGTTAAGAATTGAAGATCAAATCACCAACCTGTCCTGCTTGTGACCATGAATGATTCGAAGAAAAACAATGGAAACTTATCAATGGTAAATTATAGGCACAAAGTGCTGGAGTAACTTAAAAGCCATCCACAGCCGATGATCGAAGCCCCCGTCGGGCTGATTGAAACTTCCGCGTTGGGGCGGTTGAAACTCTCCGTGGCATGGAGCTCCCGAGTCGGCCGCTTCTGACCAGAGACGGCGGGCTTCATGATGTTAATGTCCACCGGCCCCACGATTGAAGCTTCGATCCCCGGCAAAGGGATCGCAAGCTCCACGATGTTAAAGCCCCGCAGACTCCCATGGCTTGGAGCGCTGGGCAGGTCTCCAGGAAAGGCCACCAACTCCGCGATGTTAGGCCGCAGTGGGGATGGAGATACGATATGGAAAAAATTGCATCTCCGTCGAGGTAATAGATTGAAAAAAAGTTTCAGCCCCCACCCCACCCACCCACATAAAACAAACCAAGGAACACTAAAACATACTCTTTTTTCAGAAAAACAGTGGCCTATGTGGAGAGATGTGGAGAAATTTCTCCATGCGGAGGATGATGAACCTTTTGGAATTCTTCACACCTGAAGCATGTGGAGCTTCAGTCATTGAGTTCATTCAAACGAAAAGATAGATTTCTAGATTTTAGGTGAACATGGGATATGGGGACAGTGCAAGGAAATGGCATTGCCATAGAAGAATAGCTATGAACTTGATGAACCGTAGAATGGGGTCGAAGGTGCCTGTTGCTGATGTCTGTGCATATTTCTTATATTTTGATATGCACATTGCATTTTCGGATTCTCAGCACTCCCTGCATTAAATTGTGCAAGCTGTTGTACGGTTGCTACTACAGGTGGCAGCAACGTGCCATGAATTTCACTCTTATTTGGCAATTATTCTGCAGTTTCAACTGTCTTTGGCAGCTAAGAATGTGGAGTAACTCTCACAAGACTAACAACCTGGATCAACCAGCAAAGGATGACAGAAGCAAGCATTATCCACAATAATAGTAATGCTGTAGTGCAGTCAAAGATAGCATCGTGTGTACAAGGGCGGCACGGTAGCGCAGCGGTAGAGTTGCTGCTTTACAGCGAATGCAGCGCCGGAGACTCAGGTTCGATCCTGACTACGGGTGCTGCACTGTAAGGAGTTTGTACGTTCTCCCCGTGACCTGCGTGGGTTTTCTCCGAGATCTTCGGTTTCCTCCCACACTCCAAAGACGTACAGGTATGTAGATTAATTGGCTGGGTAAATGTAAAAATTGTCCCTAGTGGGTGTAGGATAGTGTTAATGTGAGGGGATCGCTGGGTGGCACGGACTTGGAGGGCCGAAAAGGCCTGTTTCCGGCTGTATATATATGATGATATAAGTCCGCAAAGTCTTACCTCTGAAAATCCCGAAACATCACATTCAATTAGCTAGACACAAAATACTGGAATAACTCGGTGGGTCAGTCAGCATCTCTGGTGAAAAGGAATATGTGACATTTTGGGTCGGAACAATTCTTCAGACAGTATTCTTTTTTCTTTTCTTTTTTTAATTTTTAATTTCTTAAAGCATATGTACAAATAATAATAAACGACAAACTGGTTATAGAGTCCTTACATAGCTTCAATTTTAAATTTTTAAAGAGAAAATAAAGATGAAAAGAGACTGAAAAAAAAAGACTATAAACTAATAGAGAGAAAGCAAAGAAAAAAGACAATTACAAACATAAAAATTATGGGGATAGATCCGGGAGTTAGTGAGTATAGTTGTACATCCAACCCTAAACTCAAGTTTTAACTTTAGTTTTAAATTTAAGTTTTGTGACAGACCCATTTTTTTTTTTTTTAATTCAATAAATGGAGACCATATTTTAAAAAATAGATCTGGTTTGTCAATTAAGGCAAACCTTATTTTTTCCAAATGCAAGGTCTCGGTCATTTCCGTAATCCACATTTTAGTTGTGGGGGTTACTGTTTTTTCCCAAAATTTAAGTATTAATTTTTTCGCAGTTATTAAACTGTAGTCAAGAAAGCGTCTCTGACAACGTAAAGTTTGTAATGTGTTCTGATACTCCTAAAATGATTAATTTTGGATCTAAATCCAGTTGGTTATCGATAACTTTGGAAATTATTTTTAAAATATCGATCCAAAAATTTTGCATATTTGGGTCGGAACCATTCTTCAGACAGCATTCTGATCCGTAACCTCACCTATTTCTTTTCTCCATAGATGCTGCCTAACCCATTGAGTTACTCCCGTATTTTGTGTCTGCAGTGCCCTCCATAATGTTTTGGACAAAGAACCATCATTTATTTATTTGCCTCTGTACTCCACAATTTGTGATTTGTAATAGAAAAAAAAAATCACATGTGGTTAAAGTGCACATTGTCAGATTTTTATAAAGGCCATTTTTATATATTTTGGTTTCACCATGTAGAAATTACAGCGGTGTTTATACGTAGTCCCCCCATTTCAGGGAACCATAATGTTTGGGACACTGCATTGTCAGATAAATGAAAGTAGTCATATTTAGTATTTTGTTGCATATCCTTTGCATGCAATGACTGCTTGAAGTCTGTGATTCATGGACATCACCAGTTGCTGGGTGACTTCTCTGGTGATGCTCTGCCAGGTCTGTATTGCAGCCATCTTTAGCTTATGCTTGTTTTGGGGGCTAGTCCCCTTCAGTTTTCTCTTCAGCGTATAAAAGGCATGCTCAATTGGGTTCAGATCAGGTGATTGACTTGGCCACTCAAGAATTGACCATTTTTCAGCTTTGAAAAACTCCTTTGTTGCTTTAGCAGTATGTTTGGGATCATTGGCTTGCTGTGGAATAAACTGCCAGCCAATGTGTTTTGAGGCATTTGTTTGAACTTAAGCAGATAGGATGTGTCTATACACCTCAGAATTCATTATGTTATTAACATCAGCAGTTGTTTCATCAATGAAGATAATTGAGTCTGTACCTGCAGCAGGCATACATGCCCAGGCCATAACACCCCCACCACTGTGTTTCACTGATGAGGTGGTATGCTTTGGATCTTGGGCAGTTCCTTCTCTCCTCCATACGTTGCTCTTGCCATCACTCTGATATAAGTTAATCTTCATCTCATCTGTCCACAAGACCTTTTTCCAGAACTGTGGTTGCTCTTTTAAGTACTTCTTGGCAAACTGTAACCTGGCCATCCTATTTTTGTGGCTAACCAGTGGTTTGCATCTTGCAGTGATGCCTCGGTATTTCTGTTCATGAAGTCTTCTGTGGACAGTGGTCATTGACAAATCCACTCCTGAAGAGTGTTTCTGATTTGTTAGACAGGTGTTTGGGGATTTTTCTTTATTATACAGAGAATTCTTTTGTCATCAGCTGTGGAGGTTTTCCTTGGCCTGCTAGTCCTTTTGCGATTAGTAAGCTCACCAGTGCTCTCTTTCTTCTTAATGATGTTCCAAACAGTTGATTTTGGTAAGCCTAAGGTTTGGCTGATATCTTTAACAGTTTTATTCTTGTTTTTCAGTCTCATAATGGCTTTTTTGACTTTCATTGGCACAACTTTGGTCCTCCTGTTGATAAACAGTAATAAAAGTTTCCAAAGGTGATGGAAAGACTGGAGGAAAGACTAGGTGCCGAGAGCTTTCTTATACCTGCATTAAGGAGGCAATTAAACACACCTGAGCAATTACAAACACCTGTGAAGCCATGTGTCCCAAATATTATGGTGCTCTGAAATGGGGGACGATGTATAAACACAGCTGTAATTTCTACATGGTGAAACCAAAATGTGTAAAAATGGCCTTTATTAAAATCTGACAATGTGCACTTTAACCACATGTGATTTTTTTTCTATTACAAACATCAAATTGTGGAGTACAGAGGCAAATAAATAAATGATGGGTCTTTGTCCCAAACATTATGGAGGGCTGTGTATTTTCGGTATAAACCTGCAACTACAGTTCCTTCCTACATATTCAATTAGCTATCGTGTTTGGCTGTAAAAATACTCATAAAGATTTCCCAGTCCAATGAATAATAATTT
This sequence comes from Rhinoraja longicauda, assembly GCF_053455715.1. Lineage (NCBI taxonomy): Eukaryota > Metazoa > Chordata > Chondrichthyes > Rajiformes > Arhynchobatidae > Rhinoraja > Rhinoraja longicauda. Next base: position 54,022,363 of record NC_135956.1, read on the forward strand.
CTGCTTTGTTAGCCAAAAAAGATGCATTGGCCTCAAGCCTTAATAATAACTGTAGCAACTCTTTGTGTGTTCCGCGCTCTGCGAGTCTCAGCAATTTAGGAGAAAATATCAAGCATCATTAGTCATAGAGTCATACAGCACAGAAGCAGGCCCTTCAGCCGAACTCGTCCAAACCGACCAAGATGCCCCATCTAAGCTAGTCCTATTTGCCTGTCTGTGGCAGTTATGGGGGTAATATGCAATCCCCAAGCAGACCGAACTGGAGGTCAGGATTGAGCTCAAACTGGTGGAGCTTTGAGACAGTTGCACTACCTGCTGTATCTCATGGAAGTGCTCCTCCAGGAACAAAGTGGCCACTGGAATTACCATCAATGTGGATGCTAATACAGACAACCAGGAATGAAAGGGTTCATTATTAAGTTCATGAGCACTTTTAACAGATCATTACTCTGCAGATCACGGTGGCAATTATGCCAAGCGCAATACCGACATAAGAAATGAGAAGCTGGTAAACTTATGTGACACTGCAATTAAAATAAGTAACATGGTTACTTGCTCTTTGTCAGCATAAACTGGAGATATCAAAGCAATGCAAGATTTTGTAAAATGTTCTAAAATGCCCTCTAAGCTCCTAATTCAGCTTGCTTTTTGCTGATTCAGAGCTGGGAGGTGCTTTATATTTCAGGACAGTATTGGGCCATAACAGCCCTTTATTATATGTGATATTACTCATCAATTAAGTCAGAATCTGAAACATTTTTGCTGTGGTGATGTTTTAAATTATCACTACAAAGTCCAATGGCAGCAAATAATGACAGATTCGAGATATGTGTACATTCCCCATCCCCCCTGTCCCACCCATCCACCCCATCCGCCCCTCCTCATGTCAGATGTAGTGAGATCATGGTTGACCTATCATCTAAATCCATGTAATCACCTTTACCCTGAAGCACTCGTGGCATAGTGGTGCAGCAGTAGAGTTGCTGTCGTACAGTTCAACCCAGAGGCCCAGGTTCGATCCTGACTACGCATGCTGTCTGTATGGAGTTTGCACATTCTCCCTGTGACTGCGTGGGTTTTCTCTTGGTGCTCCGGTTTCCAACCACATTCCAAAGACATGCAAGTTTGTAGGTTAATTGGCTTCTGTAAATTGTCCTTTGTGTGTAGGATAGAACCAGGGTACAGGCGATGGTTGGTAGGCATGGGCTCTGTGGGCTGAAGGGCCTGTTTCCACGCTGTATCTTTAATCTAAACTAAACTAAACTAAATTTAAGATTTAAAAAAAGATGAAACTCATAATTTAAATTACTAATTGATCTGACACTATATGCCTTAATCAGATGCGAAGTATTCATTGACAGCACTGACAACGGGTGTCTTGGTACGCCACCATGCCGCTCTCTCTCCATTCTGTCATCTCCATTCTGGTCAGAATTGCATTGTCCAATGTATAATGCCATTAAAAAAAATGTGTTCCCGAACTTCTCTTTGTTGTTTCTAAGTAGAAGTGATGCCTGGTTTTATCCTTAAGAAATAGAACTTCATTTTTAGGCTGTGATCTCCAGTACAAAATCCTCCAACTAGGTCAGCCCATTCCATTAAATTACCCTTAATCTTCAGAAAAATCTCAAAAAAAGCACTTATCTCTCTAAATTCCAGGAAATATAATTGAAATTTGCTTTTTTTTCCCAGTACCATTCCTTTAATGTTTATTATTACTGAATAACATGATTGTACAGAGCTCAACTGAAGCAATGTGGTTTATTTTGTAAGTCCAGAACTCAGGAGAACTAAAGGTGATTTTAGGTTTTATTTTCACTATATCATGAAGTGAAGTAATCTTCTGGCCCGGACAAGCAACAATGACATTTGGCAAAGACCGAGAATCTCAATCAAAAAAAGCTCTTATCTTTCAAAATTCCAGGAAATGTAATCAACATTTGCATAATTTCTACTTTTAATATATCCTAGTACCATTCCCCTCCTGTTCATTATTACCATATTCCACTTGGGTAGCTTACAGCCCCAATGAATATTGACCTCCAATTTTAGTTAATCTCCTACTAATCCCCCCCCCCCCCCCCCCCATGGCCGCTCCTTTCTCCTCCACACTCCCCCTCTTCATATCATATCATATATCATATATATACAGCCGGAAACAGGCCTTTTCGGCCCACCAAGTCCGTGCCGCCCAGCGATCCCCGCACATTAACACTATCCTACACCCACTAGGGACAATTTTTACATTTACCCAGCCAATTAACCTACATACCTGTACGTCTTTGGAGTGTGGGAGGAAACCGAAGATCTCGGAGAAAACCCACGCAGGTCACGGGGAGAACGTACAAACTCCTTACAGTGCAGCACCCGTAGTCAGGATCGAACCTGAGTCTCCGGCGCTGCATTCGCTGTAAAGCAGCAACTCTACCGCTGCGCTACCGTGCCGCTCAATCTCCTCCCATCTCCCATCTCCCATCTCCTCCCCTATCATCCAGAACCAGGGTCCACAGTCTTAGAATAAAGGGGAGGCCATTTAAAACTGAGGTGAGAAAAAAAAAATTCACCCAGAGAGTTGTGAATTTGTGGAATTCTCTGCCACAGAGGGCAGTGGAAGCCAAATCACTGGATGGATTTAAGAGAGAGTTAGAGCTCATGGGGCTAGTGGAATCAAGGGATATGGGGAGAAGGCAGGCACGGGTTATTGATTGGGAACGATCAGCCATGATCACAATGAATGGCGGTGCTGGCTCGAAGGGCCGAATGGCCTCCTCCTGCACCTATGTTCTATGTTTCTATGTTTCTATGTTTCTATCCAACCTATTTGTCTCTCTCCCCTCCTGTTACTTTCCTTCCTCTGGCTTCGCAATTAGTCTTCATCGATGAGATGATGGTGGAAAGAGTCAAAAGTGAAATTCCTGGGCATGCATTTCTTTGAAGATCACATTGATGCAATCATAAAGAAAGCCAATCAATGCTTCTACTTTCTTAGAAGATTGACGAGAGTGGGTATGTCAACAAATACTCTCGAACTTCTAAAGGTATACAGAGAGAGCATTTTGACTGGTTGCATCATGGCTCGAAACAAAGAAGATTGTAAAAAGTGGTGAACACTGCCCAGTCCATCACGAGTACTGAACTCCCCACCATTAAAGGGGTAGAGTTGCTGCCTCAAAAAGGTAGCCAACATCATCAGAGACCCACATCACCCTCATTGCTCTCTCATTTCACTCCTGCCATTGGGAAGAAGGTATTGGAGCCTGAAAACTGTAACATCCAGGTTCAGGAGCAACTTCTTCCCGACAACCATCAGGCTATTAAACACAACAATCTCCAAATAGGCTCCAAACAATATAGACTTATGGGCATTAATTTTTGACTTTGCACTGCTATTGTCTATTTATATGTCTGTTTGATTTTTCATACTCAACTTTTTTTGTTGTTGTTTATTATGGGTTTTACATTGTAATATGTTCACATATTCTGATGTGCTGCCGCAAGTAAGAATTTCATTGTTGCATTTCGGGACACATGACAATAAAATATTCTTGACCCTTGACTCTTGAGTTTTGTGGTATTATGTTACAGTTGCACAAAACATTGGTTAAACTGCAGTCGCACCATGGTAAAGGAAGGAACTAATTAAGCACGAGAGGGTGCAGAAAAGATTCGCAAGGATGTTGCCTGGAATGGAGGCTTAAGTTATAAAAGAGATTGGATAGGCTGGGACTGTTTTCCCTGGAGCGAAGGAGACTGAGGGGCAAATTTATAGAGGTTTATATAATTTTGAGGGGAATCAATAGGGAAGATAATCACGGTCTATTTCCCAGGATAGTGGAGCCTGAAACTAATAGACACAAGTTGAAGGTGAGAGGACAAAGATTTAAAGGGGATGTGAGCTACATGGAATGAATGCAAAACGAGGTGGTAGAAGCAGGTGCAATTACGTTTAAAAAAAAGCTTTTTTCAAGAAAGATTTAGAGGGATATGAGCCAATTATAGACAAATGGGATTAGATAGAGATGTTGGTTGGCATGGTCATATCAAGTTGAAAGGCCTATTTCTGTGCCGTATAACACTATGGATCTATACTTGATGGTAGTTTGAGCAGCAGTTGTAAGGCATTTTAAGGTTAGCCTTAACTGATCTGATATTCTTGAGGAGAGGGAGTTTATCTCATATAATGTCACCATCAGATTTGTGCTGAGGATCAAGTGTTGCTATGGTCTCTCCTCTGGCCCACATCTGCATTGATCATTTCCCATTCTGAAGAGAAGGCTTTGAGAAGAGAAGTTAAGTGGCAGCATGGCTACAGGGAGTAATCTCAGGAGAAACAATATGTAATTTCAGAAGACCTGCTGTACAGGTTGGGGCAGGCAGGAAGTAATCATTCTGAGGGGAAATATTGACAGAACCTTCAGAGTCAGTAAATGTATAGAGTAGTCTGAAGAAGGGTCTCGACCCGAAACGTCATCCATTCCTTCTCTCCAGAGATGCTGCCTGTCCCACTGAGTTACTCCAACATTTTGTGTCTATCTCGGTTTAAGCCAGCAGCTGCAGTTCCTTCCTACATAATGTATCGAGTAGATGTCCTGATCAGGAATCCCATTCAGGCACCCTCTACCTTGGCCTGCCCTCCCTCACTCCACCCCATCCCAACCCAACCCACCCCCCCCCCCCCAACCCAACCCACCCCCCCCCAACCCAACCCACCCCCCCCCAACCCAACCCACCCCCCCCCAACCCAACCCACCCCCCCCCAACCCAACCCACCCCCCCAACCCAACCCACCCCCCCCAACCCAACCCACCCCCCCCAACCCAACCCACCCCCCCCAACCCAACCCACCCCCCCAACCCAACCCAACCCAACCCACCCCCCCAACCCAACCCAACCCACCCCCCCAACCCAACCCAACCCAACCCAACCCACCCCCCCAACCCAACCCACCACCCCCCCAACCCAACACCCCCGCCAACCCAACACCCCCCCTACTGTCCCATGACCAACTGAGTCAGATCCAATGACCTGTTTACTGACATTACCATATAATGTTGTTCCAGTTCAGATCTTACATTAATAGGAACACCAGTATCATCACTAAGCAGTGTTGTCATCTCAAATTGCTTGCATTCTTGGAACTTTCATCACATGACCTTTGCCCTGGCCACACACTCTCCATCCCCCCCCTTTCAGACCAATTTGAAGGTGGAAAGACTCCTCATTATCAAAATTGGACAATTCCCGACTACAAACATTTTTCACCCATTTCTCCTTCCTCAGACTCATCTGTTAATCAACTCCTCTTCAATTGAATCCACCCATCACTTGTTAGTTCTTGCCCCACCCATTCCTGTCACCTCTGTTTATCAGCTTCCCCCCCCTCAATTTCTACAGTTTAAGTAAGGGCACCAACCTGAAATGTCATCTGCCCATTTCCCTCCACAGGTGTTGCCTGACTAACTGAGTTCCTCCTGCAGTTTGTATTTTGCTCAAGATTCTGGTTATCAATACAACCACCATTTTTCAAAGAAAATCAACAAGTGCTTGATATTTTCGCTGATACTTCCCCAGTGCTGCAGCATAACTGAAGATAATTTCCTGGGAATTCCAGGCCAACCTAAAGGGTTGGCATTAGTTGCACTTGTTTGTGGCTGTCTGCATAAGGCATGTGCTTTCAGCATGTTTTTGACCAGTGACAAGGTCCATTACACAGCAAACAGACTGTTACATCAGAGGCAAAGGAATCCGTGCAAGGTGTGGCTACTTTATTCTAAATTTCTCTCAGACATGCAACATAATAAATTGTGAATGATACCACACACACATAGTATATTTATTTTTTGGGGAAAAAAAGAATATAAACAGATTTGAAAATCAAAATAAACTACCCAGAGATACTGTCTGACCCGCTGAGTTACTTCAGGTTTTTGGATCTATATTCGGTTTAAACTAGCACCTGTAGTTCCTTCCTACAGATTCTGGAAATCTGAAATTAAAACAGAAAATCCTGGAAACACTCAGCTGGTCAGGTAGTGCCTGTGGAAAGAGAAGCAGATGAAGTTTCAGGTCTGGGAACCTCCATCAAAATCTGTTTAACTGAGTGACTGGTTCCCCCCCCCCCCCCCAGTGATTTTGTCAGCTCTACTGATGTTTCTTGTGTTGACCTTTTCTCAGTATCATCCATCCCTGGGCTCAATTACACCATCACATCTTGATTTCCATTAGAAATATGATATATTGTTTTCCATCTCACGTTCCTCCCTGCTATTTACCTAGGCATCATGCACGAGCAATAAGTGGTCGATGCAAACTTTTCTGAATCTCTCATCAACCCAAACAAGACCATTATTAGAAACGTATCTCTTCATTATTGCTCCCATGTTCTCATTCCTACCATTCCAGTGCGTTTCAATGCATAAACTATATTCTGTTGACTGAACATTTTCTTTCCTTGCTGCTTCTGCTTTCCTTGACCCTTTTTCATTTTGAATTCCTTCAGTTTCTAAATTGTCATCCACAACCGAGTCTGCAGTGAACCAACGTATCCTTTTGTGGAGCATGGCGTTAATTTCTAGCTTTGAAACAGTGCTTTCTCACAATCTTTGGTCATCCTTCCACGACTGTTTCTTCAATACTTCATTTACCATGAGGATAGACCTTTCCTCGTCTGATGCTGGCTTGTAATTGTTCTTCATAATTTGTTCAAACTGAGACAATCTAACTATGATCTCCTGATTGACATGACTACATTATGGGCGGCACGGTGGCGCAGCGGTAGAGTTGCTGCCTTACAGCGAATGCAGCGCTGGAGACTCAGGTTCGATCCTGACTACGGGTGCCGTCTGTACGGAGTTTGTTCGTTCTCCCCGTGACCTGTGTGGGTTTTCTCCGAGATCTTCGGTTTCCTCCCACACGTCCAAAGACGTACAGGTTTGTAGGCTAATTGGCTGGGCAAATGTAAAAATTGTCCCTAGTGGGTATAGGATAGTGTTAATGTGCGGGGATCGCTGGGCGGCGCGGACCCGGTGGGCCGAAGGGCCTGTTTCTGTGCTGTATCTCTAAATCTAAATCTAAAATCTACATGATTTCTTCCTGCAAAGAGTGCGTGGTGTAGATAGACCTCAATTCCTCCTTTCTTGTTTAGTAAGGGTGTCAAGGATTATGGGGAGAAGGCAGGAGAATGGGGTCGAGCGCGAAAGATAGGTCAGCCATGATTGAATGGTGGAGTAGACTTGATGGGTTGAATCGTGTAATTCTGCTCCTATGACTTATAAATCTATGAACTTATGTTTCCTGTGGCAGTGCATGCTCCCCCAGTCCCCAACCCCCATTTTTTACTTTAAACACTTAGAATGCCTCTTGATTGTTACTGAAAGGATGAGCACACCTTCTGATAATTGCTGCTTCTCATGACTGCTGGAATGATCTTGCTGAATTCTTTCTATTCCAGCTGGTGCTTTGGAAGGTTCCGTTCAGCAATGATGACATATTGATTAAATCTTCTATGTCTTCGAAGTGACGTGGTGGTAAGGCTGGCAGACTTTACTGACTTCTGATGCTGTCAGATGCACATTCTCCCTGTGACCATGTTGATAAGGCAGCTGCTCTGTTCATGACCGCAAAAAATTGCAGAGAGTTATGCAGCCCAGTTCAACCAGTTCCTCCCCCACCGCCTCCATCTGTACTTCACTCTGTCTTGGGGCAGCAGCCAACATTATCAAGAACGACACACACCCAGTCGTTCTCTCTTCTCCCCTCTCCCATCGAACAGAAAATACACAAGCTTGAAAGCACGTATCACCAGATTCAGGGACAGAGTTTTCTCAGGTGTTGTCAGATTCCTCAACAGTCAGGGCCTCTCATGTGCTGGAGGTGCATTTCTTGATCTTCCAATCAATCTTATTGAGGCTCCCTGCACTTTTTCAAATCTGCAGTTTCCCTATAGCACTATCCTGCACTCTATTTTCCTTTTTGGAATACATGAGTAGTGACATACTCATTTGATTTACCTGAGCAAGACGCAAATCAAAGTTTTTAACTGCATCTCAGTATATGTGACAATAATAAACTAGTGTTACCGTTTACCTTTCAAGAACTGCAGTTGTAAGGCATTTTGAGGTAAGATAATTGATCTGATCTTGTTGAGACTATTTTAAATAAAAAATGGGATTCATGTAAATTGGTGGTTGATGGTTAGCAAGGACTTAGTGGGCCAAATGGCCAGTTTCCCTGCTGTCTGACTCAATTTCTGTCCCTATGACAACATTATCCAGGGTGATGATGAGGTGAGCTGTTCCTATTTATTCCCCCAGCAGGTTGTTGTTATACATGTGCTGATCCAGCCAGTTTATTATTTCTGACCTTTACCATAACAAGTCCATATAATCATGTTAATAGGATCAGATGGGTTACGTATACTTGTTCTACGTGTTGCCGAGTCAAAAAGAGCGTGTGAAACGCTGGTTAATGTGTTGTAGTCAGCAGTTTCTTTGTTCAAGCTAATATTAAACACTGTCAACTGAAAATGACGCAAACTCACTCTAAACATAGGTTTAACGTGAGAAGGGAAAGATTTAATCGGAATCTGAGGGGTATTTTTTTCACTCAGAGGGTGGTTGCTATATAGAATGTGTCGTCAGATGGGGTAGTTGAGGTAGGTACTATAACAGCATTCAATGATTTAGGGGATTTCTCATTTTAAAGTTATTTAAAAGATACTTGGACACAGTTAAGAGGGGTAAGAGGGGTTCACGGTTAGGAAAGGGATATGGCCCACATAAGTATTGATGGATTTGGGCCAAATGGGACTGGTTTAGATGGGGGCATCTTGGTCGGCACAGGTGAGTTGGGCCGAAGGGCTTGTTCCATACTCCAGGACTCTGTGGCTACACAACTCTATGACTCTATTTCACATCCTATGCCAGTCCAAAGGAATTTTACATGGAATCAACTGATTTAGAAGCCCTAAATCATATTAATTAAAGCAATTATAATGACTCATTTGCATACTTATAGTGGTTTTGTTTTAAATACAGCATGTAACTCTGAGCCTTTGTTGATAAATTTGTCATATTTCTACAGAAAAATGCTCACTTAAAAATGCACAGAACTTTAAACTGCAATCACAGAACCTGTTCAAACAAAGTCGAACATTTTAAATAGTTGGATCGGATGACAATTGTACTTGCAATGCCGTGGGCTCTCCTCTGAGAGGGCGAGTGGTGCAGTGTGGTTAGTGAATTCCTCTGATTCTTCTACCTGACAGACATTACATTAGTGCACTCATGTGGATTTCTCTTTCAGCTGGGAAATATGGATGCACAGGTGATTAATTAAATGGCATTTCCGCAGAGCCACAACTAAGGAAAAATTGCAGCCAATTTTAGAATTGAAAACTCCATGAGCACTGATGTCACATTGATGATAATCTCCAACATTGGTATCGTTGGTTGAGATATAAATATTAGCGAAGACCTGGCATAACTCCCATGTGACCCAGGGAGGAGCAGCGGTAGATCTACTGCCTCACAGCGCCATAGACGCGGGTTCGATCCCCACTACGGGTGGTGTCTGCACAGAGCTTGTACGTTCTCCCTATGACCACATGGCTTTTCACCGGTGCTCCAGTTTCCTCTCACATTCTAAAGATGTGCAAATTTGTAGGTTAATTGGCTTCTGTAAATTGTGCCTGGAAAATGTCTTAGGTGATCATTGGTTGGCGTAGACTTGGTGGGCTGAAGGGCCTGTTTCCACACTGTATCTCTAAACTAAACTACCTAACTTTATCTGACACGGAAAGAGGCCATTTGCCCCTGTAGGTCCATGTCAGTGGCACAGAAAAGTAATTCCAGCAACTTAATTTCCCCATACTATACTTTCTCGTAAATGTCCATCAACTCTCCTGATACTTTGCTACTTTTCTTGAGTACGGGATTATATACGTTAGGCAATTAGCCTTCCAGCACTTTTTCAGGATGTTATTGGAGCAACCATGGAAAACACACGGTTTCTCCAAAACAAGGAGAACCTAAATCTGTGGAGCTGTGAGGCAGCAGAGCCAAATACTGCATTAGCATAGGTTATCACCTCATTGCAACATACAGCATAGTGAAAGGCTTGGATTGAGTGGATGTGGAGAGGATGTTTCCACTAGTGGGAGAGTCTAGGACTAGAGGTCATAGCCTCAGAATTAACTAACATTCTTTTAGGAAAGAGATGAGGAGAAATGTCTTTAGTCAGAGGGTGGTGAATCTGTGGAATTATTTGCCATGGAAGGCTGTGTAGGCCAAGTCAGTGGATATTTTTAAGGCCTAGATGGATAGCTTCTTGATTAGTACAGGTGTCAGAGGTTTTGGGGAGATGGCAGGAAAATAGGGTTAGGAGGAAGAGATAGATCAGCCATGATTGAATGGCAGAGTAGACGTTGGGCCAAGTGGCCTAATTCAACTTCCTTATGACATTATAATATCATAGAAATGTAACTATCCATCTGGGTATCTTTCTTTCTTTCGTATGTCAACTACAACAATCAAAAGTGGCAATTGGTGCTTCAGAGTACCGTAGTTGACGCTTTGCTGCAAATTTTGCCAGTTCCGAAGAACTACCCCATCTGGGTATCTGTAAAACAACATTTCAGGTGGGGCAGCATTCTAGTAGTGCTGCTTTGGTCAAACATCTTACACCAATGTGCTGAAACCCTCTGGAGAAGGACTTGAACTATATCTTTGTGACTCAGAAGCTTGAGTGTAATCAGGCCAACTTGAGTTTATTGTCAAATGCACAGGTACGGTGAGATGCAGGTACAATGAAAATGTTACTTGTTGCAGCATCACAGACACATCGGATCAACAAGCACACAAAAACATAAATTATAAGTAAATTCTCAATACATTATACAAAAGTTCTGCGTGACAGTAAAAAGATAAAAGGCTGCAAAAAGAACAAGACAGCTGAAATATTGCTGACATCGTAGAGTCAGAGGGTCAAAGACCCTAACCCTAACCCTAACCCTAACCCTAACCCTAACCCTAACCCTAATGTACAGCACGCCTTGTCCATGCCGACCAAGTTGGCATACTGCCTGCATTTGGTCCTTAGGTCTCTAAAACCTTCCTATCTATATACCTGTTCAAATGCCTTTTAAAAGTCGTAATGGTATCCGCTTCTATAGCTTTCTCTAGTAGCTCATTTCAGATAAGGACTACTCTTTGACTGAAAATGTTGCCTCTGAGATCCCTCTTAAATCTCCCCCCTCTCACCTTAAGCCCATGCCCTCTAGTTTTGGCATCCTCTACCCTGGGGAAAATACTGTGAGCGTTCACATCATCCATGCCTCCCATGATCTTGTACACCTCAAAAAATTCACCCCTCAGCCGCCTAAACTCCAAAAGCAAAAGTCCAAGCCTCTCTAACCTCTCACTATAAGTCAAGCCCACAATCCTAGCTAATATCCTAGTGAATCTCTGTTACACGCTTTCCAACTTAATAACATATTTCCTGTGTCTGAAGAAGGGTCTCGACCCAAAACGTCACCTAATCTTTCTCTTCAGGAATGCTGCCTGTTACTCCAGCATTTTAGACAATAGACAATAGACGCAGGAGTAGGCCATTCAGCCCTTCGAGCCAGCACCGCCATTCAATGCGATCATGGCTGATCACTCTCAATCAGTACCCCGTTCCTGCCTTCTCCCCATACCCCCTCACTCCGCTATCCTTAAGAGCTCTATCCAGCTCTCTCTTGAAAGCATCCAACGAACTGGCCTCCACTGCCTTCTGAGGCAGAGAATTCCACACCTTCACCACTCTCTGACTGAAAAAGTTCTTCCTCATCTCCATTCTAAATGGCCTACCCCTTATTCTTAAACTGTGGCCCCTTGTTCTGGACTCCCCCAACATTGGGAACATGTTTCCTGCCTCTAATGTGTCCAATTCCCTAATTATCTTATATGTTTCAATAAGATCCCCCCTCATCCTTCTAAATTCCAGTGTATACAAGCCTAATTGCTCCAGCCTTTCAACATACGACAGTCCCGCCATTCCGGGAATTAACCTAGTGAACCTACGCTGCACGCCCTCAATAGCAAGAATATCCTTCCTCAAATTTGGAGACCAAAACTGCACACAGTACTCCAGGTGCGGTCTCACCAGGGCCCGGTACAATTGTAGAAGGACCTCTTTGCTCCTATACTCAACTCCTCTTGTTATGAAGGCCAACATTCCATTGGCTTTCTTCACTGCCTGCTGTACCTGCATGCTTCCTTTCAGTGACTGATGCACTAGGACATTTTGTGTCTATCTTTGGTTTAAACCAGCATCTGCAGTTCCTTCATAAACATATTTCCTATAGCTGGTTGACCAGAAATGCACACAGTATTTCAAGTATGGTCTCTTAATGATTTGTCACATTGCCCTATCACATGAAATCACTAAATATAAATGTACCATGTCTCTATTGTAGTTTATACAGAAAATATAGAGGGTACCCCAGAGCTCTCTAGCTTCTACAAATGCGTAGAATATTCACGGAGGCTAACACAACACTTTCATGCATTGGTTTGCACATCTTGTTGGATGGAACGGCATGTTTTTAGCATTGATAAGCTAGTCCTGATGAAGGTCCACTGATCTAAAATGTAACTATTTTTCTCTCTCCACAGATGCCTGACCTGATGAGTATTTCCGGAATATTATTTTTATTTCACATTTCCAGCATTTTATTTTTGATTATTGCAAGGATTTTTTTTACACTGAGTGGAGCCATTCTTCACAGAATGGAAGGCGATTATCATTTTGAAAGGCAATCACCTCAGCCTCAGTGTTCATCACATACTTTCCTTCCATCAGGTCAAGAGCAAAGTCAGAGAGTCACAGAATCAGACAGCATGGAAACAGGCCCTTCAGCCCAGCTTTCCCATGCTGACCAACATGCCCCATCTAGTCCCACCTGCCTGATTTTAGCCTGCATCCCCCGACACCTATCCTACCCATGTACCTGTTCAAATGTTTTTCTATATGTTGTGATTTTACCTGCCTCAACTATCTCCTCTGGCAGCTCGTTTCATATATCTACAAACCTTTGTATAAAAAAGTTGCCCCTCAGGTTCCTATTAAATCTTCCCCCCCACCCCTCACCTTAAACCTATGTCCTCTGGTTCTTGATTCTTCTACTCTGGGTAAAATACTCTGTATATTTACCCCATCCATTCCTCTTATACACCTCAATAGAAGTATAAGAAGTAAGGGTTATGCTGATATTTACATGAAGTTCAATTCCACTAATAACTCCTCAGTAACTAAAGCAACCCTGTCGCCAGCACTAGATTTGAACAACCTTCAGATAAATGACAAGGACTTCTAGCCTCACTAGTGCCTGGAAATCACCATCTCCATCCATAAAATGGTGTACACAAGGCATTCAACATCATTACCATCAAATCCCCCAATACTACCATCTGTGGGTCATCATTGGTTATAAACTTAAGTGAAACAACCACCAGAATACCATGGTTACAGGAGCAGGTCAAGTGAGAACAGTGGGCAATAGCTGTGTCAATAGCTGTGGGGAACGATTATGTCAGTAGCACTTTCAAAGATACTGGACAACGGATGGTAATTTGAACTAATATCATGCTCTATTAAACAAAAGAACTGACAGACACTCACATTCTTTCTCTCAAAAATAGACACAAATTGCTGGAGTGATCCAGTGGCAGGCAGTAACTTTGGCGAACGTGGTTATGCAACCTTTTGGGCTCTGCAAAAAAAAAGACACAAAAGTGTTGGAGTAACTCAGCATGTCAATATTTTTAAAAATCACAAAGTACTGGAGTAATTCAGCGCGTCAATACAAAAGAGACAGAGTGCTAGAGTAACTCAGCATGTTAGTACAAAGAAAAACACAAAATGCTGGAGAACAAAAAAAGACACAAAGTACTTTAAACATTGTCAATTCATAATCTCCAACTGATCCACTGAATTACTCCTGCACTTTGTGTCTTTTTATTTGTAAACCAGCATCTACAGTTCCTTCCGTCTATATTCTTTCTCTCATTTGGTTCTGGCTGACATAAAGTTTGTGGTACAAAATTGGCTCAAAGCATGCCCAAGTAATGTTTGGAGTATGCATTATATGTTCTCCCCATGTGTCCTGTCCAACCATCTATTTTTAAAGGACCCATTGAAACTTTTAGGGATAGGGCTGGATAAATGTCTGCAGCAAAAACAACATAAAATTATAGGAAAGGAACAGGACAGTGGGATAAGTTCCAGGAAAGAGTGAGCACTGTGGCCACCCTATGTGCTATAAATCTTTTGGCATTCAATTCAATTTCCAAGTCAACTTTGCTGAAGGGAACTCAGATTGGACGTCTCCATTAATCAAAAGCAGATGCCGATCGACAAGAACAAATAGAAGGAAGCTCCAAAGAGACCTGGCTGACTGTTCAACCCTGAAGAAAGCCCTTGAAATGCATATACCCTCAAACATGATTAGTCATAACTAGCAGTCACATTTATGAATTGAACACTGTATAAAATGTTGGCTTGAGCTAACTGTGTAATAGTAGATGAATTTTCTCAGTTCATACTATTTCCACCCACTCATACCTATCATGTTCCAAAGTTTTACGCCTGGATATTTGTTCTAGTTCACAGACTGAACATCAGGCTTCTTGTTCTTGGAATTCTGGAGAATATAGGTCGCTAACAGAGAACCTACAGAAGGGTTCTGACCAGATATGCCGTCGATCCATTCCCTTTACAGATGCTGTCTGGCCAATTGAGGTCCTCCAGCTTTGCCACCGATGCACCATAGAAAGCATATTGTATCACAACTTGGTTTGGAAACAAACTCTGCTTAAGAATGCAAGAAATTGCTGAGAGTTGTAGGTGCAGCCCAGTCCATCACACAGACCAGACTTGCCACCATTGCTTCCATCTCCACTTCACGCTGCCTTGGAAAGCAGCCAAAGTAATCAAAGACTTGTCCTATCCAGGTCATTCCTTCTTCTTCCTGCTCCCACCAGACAGCAGGTACAGAATCTTGAAAGCGTGCACCACCAGACTCAGGAACAGCTTCTTATCCTCTCTTATCTGGCTTCTGAATAGTTTAGTTTAGTTTATTGTCACGTGTACCGAGGTCCAGTGAAAAGCTTTTGTTGCTTGTTATCCAGTCAGCAGAAAGACAATACATGATTAGAATCGAGCCATTTACAATGTAAAGGAACATGATAAGGAAATAACGTTTCGTGCAAGGTAAAGTCAGCAAAGTCCGATCAAGGATAGTCCGATGGTCACCAGGGGTAGATAGTAGTTCAGCACTGATAACGGCTGAGAAGAAACTGTTCCTGAATCTGGTGGTGTGCGTTTTCACTCCTCTATATCTTTTGACTGATGGGAGAGGGGAGAAGAGGGAGTGGTCAGGGTGCGACTCATCCTTGATTATGCTGCTGGCCTTTCCAAGGCAGCATGAGGTATAAATGGAGTGAATAGAAGGGAAATTGGTTTTTGTGATGGTCTGGGCTGCATTCACAATTTGCTGCAATTTCTTGTGGTCTTGGAGCTGTTCCCAAACCAAGCAGTGATGCATCCTGATAAAATGCTTTCTGTGGTGCATCTGTAGAAGTTGATGAGAGTTGTAGGGTACATGCTGAACTTCCTAAGCCTTCAAAGGAAGTGGAGGCGTTGGTGGGCTTTTTTGGTCGTTGCTTCAATCTGGTTGAGTCGGGCTGAGGTTGAGTCGGGCCCAAGGTTGAGTCGGGCCGAGTACGAGGTTGGGTCGGGCTGAAGACAAGGCCGGGTCAGGCTGAGGTTGAGTCAGAGCCTCAATGTCGGGTCTGGCCGAGGACGAGGACAGGCCGGGCCGAGGACAAGATCGGGTCAGGCTGAGGTTGAGTCGGAGCCTCGAGGTCGGGTTGGGCCAAGGATGAGGTTGGGTCAGAGCCTCGAGGTCAGGCCAAGGACGAGGTCAGGCCTAGGATGGGGTTGGGCTGAGGTTGGGGTCTCAAGGTCTGGCTGAGGTGGATGGGCCTTGTCGCCGAGAACAAAGGGGGACCTTGCGCAGGGGGTGGGAACCACCAAGAACAAAGGGGACCCGGCGCAGGGGAAGGGGGCCACCGAGAACAAAGGGGGACCCAGTGTAGTTGTTGCTGAGAACAAAGGGGGACCTTTGGACATATCATTTTTTGTCACATTATCCAAAACATTGATATAGGTTTTGAACATCTGGGGTCTCAAAGTCAATTTCAATGGCATCCAGGCATTTTCAGTGTCCCAACTCAAATATAACCCTTCTACAGGTTGTTAACCAATCTTCATATCACATCACTATGTTGGCTGAAACCTGTGACCTTTCATTTTGTCTAAGAGTCCAAATGTATCCTAAAACCTGCGTTCCTTTATCAATTCTGTGAGTTACGTCAAGTAATTCTAATCAATTTATCAAACGGTGGTGCCCCTAGCAGAGCAGCTGCCTCATAGCTTCAATAACCCACGTACAACCTTGTCCTCAGATGATGTCTATCTCACTGTAAATTGCCCACAGTGTTTTGGTGAGAGGTAAAATCTGAGAGGATTTGATACGAATGTGGGGAGATTAAAATGGATTAGGGTAGTATTAGTATAGGATAGTTGGTGTGAACATAATGGGCTGAAGTGCCTGTTATTTTCCTTTCATAAATCCATGCTAACTGCCCAATCCTACGATTATATCCTACAGGCATTTCCTTAAAAATAGATTCTCCCTTTTTTTATTACTGATGTCAGGTTAACTTGCCCGTTTTTCTCTTTTTTTTCTGTCTCTCTATTTTCATTCTTAAATTGTAGAATTGCATTAGTTTCTTTCTGGACTGTGATGACTGTTCTGGATCTTCGTACGTCGTTACAATGGTCGGAAACAATAGGCTTGTCGATATCTTGCCAATGAATGCTGGGCCCATTGTGTGCTTCAGTCTGCAGCAATTCTATCAATGGGAAAACCACTGAGCACAGAGACTGCAATAAAAGTTTAAATCCACTTGAACTAGCCGTGAGCAGAGGCATGGAAAACTCACCAAAAACAAATAAAAATCCTTGGGACGGGCTGATTTCTTTAATGCTGTCCTCGGGTACAGTTCATTCAATGTTGTATGATTAAGATGTTTATTTTCAAATGATTTGACATGATTTGCATTAAATTGTCATCCATGTAAATCTTGTTGCTCAAGCTCTCAGCATTTGTCACTGATTTGCCTAACTGATTTGAATATTAACCGGATCTTGCTGCAAGCTTTCTCTAGACGTGGCTGACATGCTTACTGCCTGTGGAGACAAAGGAGATGTTTCTCTGGCTGTGTAGAATGACTTTGTTGATTAAAAATGTTCACATCTGTGACATGCTGGGAAGGGCAAGTCTTCACACCAGGTGTACATACTTCTTAAATCACCACTAATCATTCTCTTATTCCAATTTGTATTGGTCAGAAGATAGACACACAATTCTGCAGTAACACAGCGGACCAGGCAGCATCTCTGGAGAAAAGGAATAGGTGACTTTTTTGGGTCGAGACCCTTCTTCAGACTGAGAGCTGGGGGAGAGGGAAACTAGAGGAATGAAAAGGTGCAGAACAAATCAAAGCCAGCACCATTGACCAAAGCCCACAATGGTCTACTGTTGGTTGTGGAAGAGGTGATAACAAGTGAAATTAGCAGGACCACAGTGAAACCAGCAGGACAATTAGGATGGGGAGGGACAGAGAAAGAAGGAATGCGAGGGTTACTTGAAATTAAGGAAAAGCAATATTCATACCGCTGGGTTGCCCAAGCAAAATACGAGGTGCCATTCCTCCAATCTGCGTGTGGCCTCACTCCGACAGTATGGGAATGGGAAGGGGAATTAAAATGTTTGGCAACTGCGAGATCACGTAGGCAAAGGCAGACTGAGCATAAGTGTTCAGCGATACGATCGCCCAGTCTGCACTTGGTTTCACTGATACATAGGAGTCCACACCTAGAACGACAGATAGAGTAGATGAGATTGGAGGAGGTGCAAAGAGGAACCTCTGCCTCACCTGAAAGGACTGCTGGGACCCCTAGATTGAGTCGAGGGAGGAGGTATAGGGACAGGTGTTGCATCTCCTGCAGTTACAGGGAAAGTACCGGGAATGGGGGGAGGGGGGGAGGGGAGGGGAGGGGAGGGGAGGGGGGGAGAGGGGGGGTGTTTGGGTGGGAGGGAATGAGTTAACCAGGGAGTTTCGGAGGGAACAGTTTCTGCCAGAAGTGGTAAGTGGTGGAGAAGGGAAGATGTGATTAGTGGTGGGATCCCGTTGGAGGTGGCAAAAATGTTGGAGGACTATGTGCTGTATGTGACGGCTGATGGGGTGGAAGGTGAGGACTGGGGAGATTCTGTTGGTCCTCTTCTCATTATCTGAAGTCAGAAGGAGAGCTGTTTGTTTTGAATGGGATTAATACTGCCCCGGGGCTACTGGAACAATTTTTACAGAGAGGGAAGCTTAATTCCAGTTTCATATTGACAGAGCCAGCAGCTGCTTCATATCGGGGGTGGGGACAGAATGGGATGGTACAGCTATCCCCTACACCCTTGCACTGTTCTCAAGTTGAAACACAGTCCATTATTTAACTGTGTCAAGTTTTCTTCTGTGACTCACGTCAACAACATTTTCTAGGTTCCTGATTGTGCAAGCTGTTTGTTCAATGTCATCTTACAATGTAATAGCCTGAGGAAGGGTCTCAACCCAAAACATCATCTATCCATGTTCTCCAGAGATGCTGCCTGACCCATTGATTTACTCCAGGACTCTATGTCCTTTTATGTGATAGATTCTGCTTTGTTGCAGAAGATTTTCCAAAGTTTGGAACTCCCAGCATTTTTGTGAGTTCTTTAAAAGCACTGCAAGGGCTGAAATGGGCCAGTGGGGTGTTTAAAAGTTTAGCCCCTGCATGCTGCCAAATTACTGATCTTGGTTAAGTCTGACCAGTAGCAATTGTTCTTAGTTCATAGAAACAAGGAACTGCAGATGCTGGTTTACACAAAAGAACGCTAGAGTGCTGGAGTAACTTGGCAGATCAGGCAGCGTATCCGGAGAATATGGATAGGTGACGTTTTGAGTCACATCTGAAGAAGGGTCCTGACCCGAAATTTCACCTATCCATGGTCTTCAAGAATGCTGCCTGACCCACAGAACTACTCCAACACGTGCCCTTTTTAAAAATGTTCTCAATTGCTGGCCAGCCAACTGTTGTTCCTCATCTGATTTACTCTGCATTGTGTCTTTTAAGAAGCTCCCAGAATTAGACTGGAAGTCACTGATGATTATTGACAATCACCAGGTTCTGGACGGAGACTAGAGGTCATCCCTGGGTTACAATTGCCTGATTTACAGACACACACATATATATAAGTAAGCTTCCATGATATTATTCAATTCAAAGGTTTCCACTTTCTCTTTACTTTTAGTAATTGTTCTTTCTCATCAGTTGTGTGTTTTTGTTGCCATTCATTGTAATACTGTGGAGATATGATTACCACATTGAGTGATTTTTGTAAATTATCCAATTTATAGAAAAGATCGAGTTGAGGAGGTCTGTAAATGTGGAAACAATTTGTGTTCCAGGAATGGCCCATGGGGAGGAACTTTGCTCTGCATTAAACCCATTGCATATTTGACCTCTGCTAGCTTGGTGTCTCATTGGATGCTAAAAATAAGACTTTGGGTCTAAAAAATCCAGTCGCACAGGAATGGGAAGTCTACTAAATGTGCTGTAAGGATGGCTTCAATGATAGCACGATATCTGCACTGCCTGAACGTTTGGTAATGAAGCTGCACATGGCTGATGGGGAGTGGGAGATGCCTTTTAAAAGTAGCTAGCATCTTTAAACGTTGAAGTGTTCTTCTGATGCCAACTTTAGTTGGATACTTTTACATTTTGAGATATGGCATACAGAGTGACTGAGATTCAAGTCCAATGGCCAAATCTCTTTGCTTTGATGAATAGTGTGAAGACATAAGACCCTAATGTTCTAAAAAATGGACGGTAAAGAACGGGTGGAAATGCACTTCAATGATTTTACATTTTTATACCCCAATCTTTTCACTGAAATATCTGACTGTAATAAATTTATCTATTTTTGATGAGCAAATAGAAATCCTTGTTTGTTAAAGGCAAGTGTAGTGAATGCTAGAAATGGAAATAAAAGGAATGGCACAGTGATCACAGTAGTCCTGTTAGTAGACCCACTGACTCATATCTCTAGTGACCCTGGCTCAATCCTGTTGAATCTGTGGGAAGTTGATGGGGATAAGGGGAGAATAAAATGTGATTCGTGTAAATGGATATTTGATGGTTGGGAGGCAGCAAGGACAGGTTTCCTGCAGTATGAATCTGTGACTGAATGAAAAATGTTGACACTGAGAAAAGTCCTGATCAACTCAGAACTCTGCTTCGTACAACTTACTTACACAAGTCATGATTTGATCATTGGTATAAAATTTCTTTACGAAAATCATTCTCTAGATATGTCTGTCAGTTGCTTCTTTTGTTAGGTTAGATCTGATGATATCAGCTTGCTAAAATGCTTTTTTAATGTTGAAAAAAAATGAAGTAATCAGTTATATTGTGCAATTTCTGTTACAGTTTATTCCCACACTGGAATTATTTGACTCTATTTGCATGCAATTTTCTTGCACAATCGAGTCCGGATGGGCATGAACAAAGTAAGGTCTTATTCGATGATCTTAGGAATTTTCCAAGAAGCAATTCCCACACCTGTGCACAGTTTTGCTTATAGTTTGTTTATCGTTCAGTTAATTGAAGAGATGTCAATGCAAATTCTTTTACTCATTGCCCCAATTCTCTGTCACAGGATTAACCTACATTGCACAGAACTATTCAAGGGCAAGATACTCAATAATTTTCATTGCCATAAAACCACTTAAACTGATCCAAACCTCCATGTACATGTTTCGCCTCTGCAGACATTTACTCATCAGAACATACAAAATATACAGGATTAGACCATTTGACCTCTTGACCTTACTACAATACCATGGCTGATCCACTGCAACTGAGTTCACTATCTTCACTGTTCCTCACTTCCATAAAACATTTTAGTATCCAGTCATCAAAAATTCTCACCTATACCATCTATCATTCGCTAGACTTTGACCCGCTCTCACCTTTTTTTTATAGCTTTCTCTCCTCCACCATAATCTGGTTTGAGTAGGGTCCTCACCTGAATTGTCACCTATCTATGTTTTCCAGAGATGCTGCCTGACCCACAGAGTTACTCCAGCACTTCCTGTCTTTTTTTGTAAACCAGCATCTTTTTTTTGTAAATCAGCTCCAGGACTTGGGATTTGGGATGTCCTGTTACAACTGCACGCAATGTTGGTAAGGCCAGATTTTGAGTTCTGTGTACATTTTTGATTGCTTTCCTATAGGAAGGATGTCATTAAACATAAAGGGTGAAATAAAGATTTATAAGCATGTTACCAGATCTGCAATGCTTGTCATAAGGTGATGGTGGCTAGGCTAGAACTTTTTTCCCTGTATAGGAAGCTGAGGAGTGACCTAAATGAGGTTTATAGAATCATTGATAAAATAGATAAGGTGAACAACCAAAGTCTTTTTCCCTAGGATAGGGTAGTCCAATACCAGAGGGCATAGTTTTACAGTGTGAGGGGAATGTTTTAAAATGGACCGGTGGGATAACCGTTTCTAACAGAGGGTGGTACATATGTGGAAAAAGCTGCCAGAGGAAGTGGTAAAGGCAGGAAGAATTACAATATTTAAAGAACCACTGGATAGGAATGGTTTGGAGGATGTGATCCAGGCGTTTGCAAGTGGGACTCGCTTGGTCAGACAACTTGGCTAGTATGGATGTTAGGCTGAAGGGCCTGTTTCTCTGGTGTATGCCAGGTGTCAGAGGTTATGGGAAGTAGGCAGGAGAATGGGGTTAGGAAAGAGAGATAGATGAGCCATGATTGACTGGAGGAGTAGACTTGATGGGCCGATTGGCCTAATTCCGCTCCTATCACATGATCTTTTGATCTTATGATCTTGTGATCTTATGTATACCTCTATTGCTCCATGACTCTATAAAAGTAGTTTCTGCTATAAAATAGAAAACATAACAACCAGTGATGGCCACCATACGCAAGGGGATGGCGTTCCTCTAGTTTTCAATTTCCAGCTCGAGTTTAATGAGTACTGCAGAAAGATTCGAGTCGTTTATCACTTTATTCAACTCAGACGAAAACGATTTGTTAACTGGCACTGTTAGCACTTGTTAACAGCCAGTAGTTAACAGGTAGTAGTTATACAATGTGTCATCAATACATCGATCCACATTCCTCAGTAAATGTAATTGTGTTTTGACCATGTATTAATGACACCGCGTTCCTTTGAATAAAATTCAAGGGGGAATTTCTTAAACTCACTGTCAGGGCTACCGGACCGCGAGCACGGGCTCAGGTAAAGTCACGTTATTTTATTATTCCACGTTATTTTATTTGCCGCTCTGCCGCTGTGCCTCAGTTGTTTCAGTTAAATTAGAATGGATGGGGAGAAAATTAAATAAGTAGTACCAATAGTTTTTTCCAGACTAAATCGTGAGTGGTGAATATTTTATTGTGGGTGGTTTTATTTAGCAAAACAATAGTGCAAGCGGAAATATTATATATCACTAATTTATTATATATCACTATCAAATTTTATTATATATCACTATCAAATCACTATCAAATATCTATAAATTTCAGACTTGTGTACCCCTGTGAAAATGAGCATACTGAGATACTTTAAAAGACAGTGTCTTCAGATCGATGAAGAAATAAATGATAATGAAAACACTCAGCCAGAAAAGAAGGCAAAATTACTTGAAAATGATAATGTAACTGATGCAGCTGTTTCGCCTGATGCTGCATGTGAAGACATTTCAAAAGGTATTGAAAAATGTGATCTTCCAGACTGTTGGACACAAGAAATGTACTTAAACAAAAAGAAAGAATATCCCTGGCTAATTGTTAAAAACAGAAAACTAGGATGTAGTGTATGCAGCAAGTGTCATCTTGGACTTGAACGAACACAAGGAATTCATTTGTCTCATGAGTGGTGCAGTGTTAATGTAGTAAGTGATGACAAAGCAAAACAGTTAATGAGTTTAAGAAAAAAGATTTTTAAGCACAAAAATAGTGAAGCTCATATCAGATGCCAAAAAATCAATGAAACAGCTGAAAAAAAAGCAATGGAAAATGTAGTGTATATGTCACTGAAAAAGGACGAAGCAAAAACAGGTTGAGTTTTTAGAACTGTATATAATATTGTACACAAAGGTGGGCCCTACACAGATATGTCTTCTGATATTGAACTGCAAGAAAGAAATGGCATCGACTTAGGGTACGTTCTACACTCTCGTAAGTCATGTGCAGATGTTTCTCACCACATAGGGAACCAGATGCGAAAGACAGTGGTGGAAAATATAATTTCAAAACAATCTAAAATGTCTATTAATGGGAAAACTGTTCTAGTAGTCTGCTTGAGAGCAGCAGTTGGTGAATCTTCCCAACCTATATCATTCTATTTTGACAGAACATATGAAACTTGGTGCAAATGCAAAATCTATATATGATGGGCTTCTAAGTTGCTTACAAAGAGGTGGTTTTTCAATACAGTACCTAAAAGAAAATGTGATATCACTTGTAACTGATGGTGCATCAGTAATGTTAGGACGAAATGCAGGGGTTGCAAAACTATTTCTTGATGATTTCCCCAATGCAACTGTTTGACACTGTGCCAGTCACAGGCTTGAACTCAGTGTAGGTGATGCTATAAATGAAGTTGCAGGTTTGAATCATTTTCAGATATTTTGTGATAAATTGTATTCCTTATATCATAGGTCTCCTAGGAATCAGGATGAGTTAACTGCAAGTGCTGAGGTTCTTCACTGTCAACTGTTGAAAATTGGTCATGTTTTCAGTGTGAGATGGGTTGCTTCATCTTACCGAGCTGTAAAGGCAATTTGGCAGTCTTATAAAGCTATTTGGGAGCATTTTGGAAAAGCACGCTGTGATGCTTCAAGATCTAGTGGAGAGAGAGCAAAGTACGAGGGGCTGAAAAAAGTATCAGTCATCAGCTTTCGTAAATAATTTGGGCTTGTTGATGGACAGTTTGCTAGAGTTGTCTGAACTGTCACTTGAACTGTAGAACCGAAATTGTACACTTAGTAAAGCACATGAGGAAATTAAACGAACTATCAAGGTTCTTGAATGTCAAATAGAGAAGCCAGGAAAATTTTATACTCAAGTGGAGAAAGCAACAAGCCAGATGATATTTCATGGAATAAATTTGAGAGCTGGTAAAGTACCTACTATACATAGACAAGAGTTTGAAGAGTTTGGTAAATAATATGAAATTCAGGCTGCTTGAATCTACAACAGCTTCCAATGATAAATGTAAAAAGTTAATTAACAAGTCAAAATATTTAGATATTAACAATATTCCAGAAGATTCACTTTTTACCTTTGGAGATAATGATGTAGAAGAAATGGCAGAACAATTTGGTTTAAATGGTCGGCTTTGTGTCAGAGCCTTCAGAGAATTCAAGGAATCTAAAGGGAAGATAGTTTCTGCAGATTTTCAGCAGCTGGTAACGGCTGTAAATACAATTCCGGTATCAACAGCAGAATGTGAAAGAAGCTTCAGTGGCATGAATTTCTGCATGTCACCACAACGTGCAAGACTTCAAACTGATCATCTCTCAACTCTTCTATTTATTAAGTTGGTGGGATCTCCTCTGTCAAAATTCAACCCCGAAGAATATGTGAGGACATGGCTTCTTAGTGGCAGAAGGCGTGCTGAAGAAACGGCAGGCAGAAAGAAAGAGGAGGTGACAGAAAAAAATGGAGATTATATACCATTATGGAACATTTTGTACTGTAAACAGAGAGAGAGAGAGAGAGAGAGAGAGAGAGAGATGCCAGAAAGCAGCTATGACATATAATACACGATAAACTATATTATAAATACACAATAAACAAGTTATGCATTCTTGTACTCTTACATGGGTATGACCGCACATAAAGAAATCCCACCCCCCTTCCTTCCCAACCTCAGCCTCATGGACCTTAGAGTACCCCTAGTTCCTAAAATCCATTTCCATCACTGATAACAACCATTTCATGCATTGAAAACCTCTGCAAACTTAATTATTTCAGATATTGCAAAGTTGATACAGCTCTTGAAGGATTTGCTTAGGTTTAATGGGGACATGGGTGGCAAACTCTTACGCCTTTAATTGGACGGCACAGTCGTGCAGCGGTAGAATTGCTGCCATACAGCGCCAGAGACCCAGGTTTGATCCAGTCTATGGGTGCTGTCTGTATGGAGTTTGTATACTCTCCCTGTGACCATGTACATTTGTTCTGGGATGTACATTTGTAGGTTGATTGGCTTCTGTAAATTGTAAATTGTCCCTAGTGTGTGTAGGTTAGGGCTAGTATATGGTGTGATCGTTGGTCACTGTGGACTCGGTGGGCTGATGGGCCAGTTTCCATGTTGTATCTCTAAAGTCTAATGTCTAAAGTCTAAAGCATTATTTCTTGCTTGGTTTGACTGCCCATGTGCTTTGCTGGTCACAGGTCAGCCAAGCAATGTGAAAAAACAAAAGATGGCAGAGATTGGAACAAAACACTTGTTCTGGAAATCTGAAAGTACACCAAAAATGCTGGAAGTGTTCTGAAGATCAGGAAGGATCTGCGGGAAGGAAAACAGAGCTGATGTTTTGGGTCATGTACAGAAAATGAGAGGGTTTTTATTTGCAATGGAGGAGAGGTGGAAATACTCAAAGGAGTCTCTGTGAAAGGGTGCACATCAAGGGTGTCAAGGCAACCATTACTTTAACAACCACCACAGATACAGAAGTAAAGGAAATTGGATGAAAAAATGTAAGGAGAGATTTAAAAAAAAGATTAATGCCGGATGAGAGTAAATTGGTGTTTGATGGTTTGCACAGAGGGCCTGTTTCTGCGCTGCCTCTTGCTGATTTTCCTGTCCGAGAGATTAGTCGTTGATTCCAGAAGGATCCAGGTGCATTGCCATCCCTAATGGGATAGTGAAGATTTACAAAACATACTGTACAATATTTTTAAAGAACCTCATGACATAAAATGCAGCGCAGAAAAGGAGACTGCATTAAAAGAGACTTGAAAATAGACTATAATTATGAAAGAGAAATGCAATGCAAATGTTTAAAGCAGAAATTTCTGAATATCAGTGCTTGGTTCTACTGTATTTTGAACATGCTGAAACGCATTTCTTCTGAGAGAAAGTTCCCCTGAAGCCCAGAATAAACAATTAGTAAGTACATAATTATTGCTCTAACTGCATTCTTGTCATTCATTGGAATCCTGACAGACTGAGTGATTGAGTGAGAAGATTATATGATGCACTAACTCTTTGCTCAGTTTGTGTCTAATTATCAGTGATGAAAGGTCTGAAGGGCCTTGTGGTTTTCAGTCAATCTAACCATCCCACAGGGATTCTAGTATGATTCTCACCCTGACGTGAGAGGACGCTGGCGCTATTTGTTCGCCGCTTCTCCGTCAGGATAGTTTGTCTGTTTGTTTTTATGTCTTGACTGTTTTTGTAAAGCGTCTTTGAGCATTTGGAAAAGCGCTATAAAAAATAAATGTTTATTATTATTATTATTATTATTATTATGGTTCAGTGTACTCTGACTTTGGAGTCAGGAACTCATTGTTAAATTTCTTGCATTGGAAAGGTTAATATCAGTAGTTGCTGGTGCTATTTGTCTCCACAAAGTAATTTAGTTATTGCAAATCTCAGATTAAAATCAAATCAGCCCCTTTCTCATTCAGCTATTGATGCCATGATATTTAACTACTAGCCTGAAACGGCAATGCCATTGAAGTAGAGCTTATCCAGAAATTTATAGGCTGGTAAACCACAAGTCAGTGGCAGGGAATTTATTGGATAGGATTCTTTTGAATAGGATTTACTCACATTGGGAAGAGTATGGGCTAATTGTGGACAGTACCCAGGAGGTCATGTATTATGAAATTCATTTTGTTTTTTAAGAAGGGTGTCAAAGTAGACAGATGAGGTTGTGGAGTGGATGTTTTTGCACAGAATTTAGTAAGGTATTTGATAAAGGACATCATGGTCGGCTGATCCAGAAAATTAAGATATGTGGAAACAACAGTGATTTGGTTGTTGATTCAGAACTGGTGTGTAAAGGGCCTGTCCCAATTAGACAATCTTTTTGGCGACTGCCGGCGACGGTCAAAGTCACAGCAGATCGCCAAACTTTTCTTTTACCCGACGACAATGACCACGACAATGTTGAGTCAGGTCGAGATTACAGCGTCTTCTGAAACATTGCGAAAATTCCCACGCTGTCAGTGCTTCTCCGGCGTCCTAATTTTCGCTGAAATCACTGACAAGTCGGTAAGTACTTGAGAGTTTTGAACTATAACACCTTGTATGGGTTACTTGAAAAACAAGCTTCACTGTAACAAGGAATAAACTGGATTTGGGCATTCTTTGAAAATGTACGGGAGATGCATATCTGGTTTCTGGGTTGCATATCTGGGTTGGGAGCCCACTTTAAATGTAATGGCTGAGGCCAAAAACATAGCTAAAATTCCCACGCTTACCTGACCGTCAAACTGTTGCCTCCAATCTACCTGTCAAATGTCCTGATGGTAAATAAATTGATTAAACACAAGCATTTTATGGTATTTTGAAATAACTTTACTTATTTTAATATAATGTGCTTCTAAATGCATCTTAAGAGAACCTATCAAACCTGGGGACAGCATGCGACAGTGACCACAATAAGTTACGATGCCTGGCGACAAGCCAGCTGTCGCCAAGAGATTTCAAACCGTTTGATTTCTCGGAGACGCGCCGAGATCCACTACGATCCACGACGATCTTTGGAAGACTCCTCACGATCATGCCCGTGACACCTCGGCGAACTGTCGGCGATAGCCTAGTCGCCGGCAGTCGCCTTAAAATCGCCTAAGTGGGACAGGCCCTTAACTCATAAGGGACAGAGGATTGTGATGGAAGGTGTAATTTAGGCTGAAGTTCTGTGACCAGTGAATTTCCACTGTGATCTGTGTTAATGGCAAGACTCTTAACAACAATGATATACAGAGGGATGTTGGGCTCTCAGTCCACAGCTCCCTGAAAATGGCAACACAAGTGGATATGGCTGTAATAAAGGCATATGTTATGTTTGCTTTCATAGTTTGGTGCAATGAGTATAAGAATTAGGAAGTCACGTTCCTTTACAAGAATTTGATTAATTGCATTTAGAGTATAGGGCAGTTCTGGTTGCTCCATCATAGGAAGGATGTAGAGAGGGTGCAGAGGAGGTTTACCAAATGGTCCCTAGATTAGAGGATATTACTGACAAGGAGAGATTGCATAAACTTGTATGTTTTCTGTAGAATGTCAGAGGTTGAGAAGTGACTGTATAGAAAATATAGTACAGATAAACACCTTTTGACCACAAATCAATTTGACAGAAGCTTCACTTGACATCTTTTAATCCAACCGTGGTCTGCTTTTTCTTTTCTTCAATCCCTGCGAGCAAAGGATCTTTTTAGATGAATCCCTGACTGGCAAAGTCTTATAATCAGCTTTTTGAAACAAGCACCAAGACCTTCGTTGGTGGTGGCGAGAAGGGCCTTTCTTGTCCATATTTTCATATTTCCTTATCACGTTGAAGGAGGCTATTTGACCCATCAATTCTACGGCCACTCTCAGAGCAATCCTATTGCCATATTGATTTTTACTGTTTCTCCCCTCAATCCTTTCAAGCTCTTCCAAATTCTACCAATCCACATGCCCATGGACAAAACTGGAGCACGTGGAGGGAACCCGAATGGGATCACAGGAGGATCATGCAATTGAGGTGCGGACTATGCCGAGATTCTGTAGAGAATGATTAAAGTGACATCTCACTCCGACTGAACATTCTCCACACACAGTGTGTGGGACAATAGACAATAGACAATAGGTGCAGGAGTAGGTCATTCGGCCCTTTGAGCTAGCACCGCCATTCACTGTGATCATGACTGATCATCCACAATCAGTACCCCGTTCCTGCCTTCTCCCCATATCCCTTGACTCCGCTATCTTTAAGAGCTCTATCTACTGTAACTCTCTTTTGAAAGCATCCAGAGAATTGACCTCCACTGCCTTCTGAGGTAAAGAATTCCACAGATTCACAACTCTCTGGGTGTAAAAGTTTTTCCTCATCTCCGTTCTAAATGGCCCCTTATTCTTAAACCGTGGCCCCTGGTTCTGGACTCCCCCAACATCGGGAACATGTTGCCTGCCTCTAGCATGTCCAATCCCTTAATAATCTTATACGTTTCGATAAGATCCCCTCTCATCCTTCTAAATTCCAGAGTATACAAGCCCAGTCGCTCCATTCTTTCAACATATGATAGTCCCGTCATCCCGGGAATTAACCTCGTGAACCTACGTTGCACTCCCTCAATAGCAAGAATGTCCTTCCTCAAATTTGGAGACCAAAACTGCACACAATACTCCAGGTGTGGTCTCATCAGGGCCCAGTACAACTGCAGAAGGACCTCTTTGCTCCTATACTCAACTCCTCTTGTTACGAAGGCCAACGTGCCATTGGCTTTCTTCACTGCCTGCTGTGCCTGCATGCTCCCTTTCAGTGACTGATGCACTAGGACGCCGTCTAAAGAAGGGTCTTGACCCGAAACGTCACCCATTCTTTCTCTCCTGAGATGCTGCCTGACCTGCATTTTGACCCGCAGTTACTCCAGCATTTTGTGTCTGCTTACTTTCAGTGACTGATGTACAAGTACAGCCGGATCATATTGTACTTCCCCTTTTCCTAACTTGTCATCATTCAGATAATAATCTGCCTTCCTGTTCTTGCCACCAAAGTTGATAACCTCACATTTATCCACATTAAACTGCATCTGCCCACTCACACAACCTGTCCAAGTCATCCTGCATCCTCATTGCATCTTCCTCGCAGAACCCCTGTACTATTTACATAATAAAACTGAGTCTTCTGACTGTAATGTGTGAGTGTATTGATTGTAAATAAATAAAGTATTACCGTTGTTTGCATGAGCTCTGGTTGTATTTATATTTTGATATAAATATTTACCATGAACTACTTTTTGGGATAGAATTTTTTGCCCACCCCTTTGCTGAATGTCATCGCCTTCTCCTAATTACTATTTTCTTAATCTCGTCACTATCATTTTCTCCTGGCTACCCAACCCAAACACCGTGCCTTTCATTCAGCTCTGAGAACTTTGGGACTCACTGTGCACATTCCCAACCCTCCATTCTCCTCTCTATGATGCCAGGCGCCTGTACATTGCTGGTTAAAAGATAACAAAGTTGGAGACAAACTATCTGACATCCCTCGGGCCTTGTCATTTCAATACAGCATTCCTTCCTTGCTCCCAGTTAACATTGGTACTATTTCTAAGCAGAGGAACCTGTTTCTGAGGAACTGATTAGTAAGGGAAGACTAGCATGCTAGCTAGGACATTTGACGCAGCAGCAGTGAGCGAGAGGTGGGATGGAGAAGGTGGATGGAGGGACAGATGCATTGAGGAATGAAAATATGGAGATTTCGGATCAGCTTCAGGTTTTGGTTTAGGTTTATTATTGTCAAGTGAACGGGTAGCCAGTGAGAAATCTGGTCTGTGTGATGGACTGGGCTACATCTACAACTCTCTGCAATTTCTTGCAGCTTTGGACAGAGCTGTTCCAAATCAAGTGGTGATGCAACCTGACAGTATGCTTTCTATGGTGCTTCTGCAGAGGTTTGTATGAGTCATTGAAGATTTCCTCAGTCTCTTGTGGAACTCGAGCCGGCGGTATGCCTTCTTGGCTGTTGCATCAATGTGGTTGGTCCATGACAGACTGATACCAATACCAAAGAATTAATATCAAGGAACTTGAAGCTCTCATCTATTTCCGCTCTGGCACCATTGATGCTATTGGGGTATGTACTCCACTGTGCTGCCTGAAGTTAATAACTAGCTCCTTTGTCTTGCTGACATTGGGGAGAACTTATTGTCCTGACATCATGTTACTAATGTCATGTTTCTATATTTTCAGGTAGAAATTTTTCCTGTACTCCATCTCGTCATTGTTAATGATCCCACCCACCACAGCGGAGTCACCTGTAACCTTGTAGATGGAGTTAGAGCTGAATTTGGCTGCACTGTCAAAATTGTATAGGGAGTATAGTAGGGGATTGAGAACACATCCTTGTGGGGCATTGGTATGGAGAATAATTTTGGATGAGGTGTTGTCACATATCTTCACTAATTGTGGAAAGTCAAGGATCTAGTGGCAAAAGGAGAGTGCAGGAGTTTGGATGGGATTACAATGTTGAAAGCAGAGTTATGGTCGATAACTAGGAGTTTATTGTAGGAGTCTTTGTTGTCTAGGTGTTCCAGAGATGCGTTTAGGGCCAGGGAGACAACATATGCTGTGGACCTGTTGCGACAGTAAGCAAACTGCAGTGGATCAAGCCTGGCAGGGAGGCTGGGAATGTGCACCATCAACAGTCTCTCAAAACAAGAGAGTCAAGAGTCAAGTCAAGAGTGTTTTATTGCCATCTGTCCCAGATAGAACAATGAAATTATTACTTGCTGCAGCACAACAGAATTTGTGAACATAGTACACTGTGAACAATATAATAAACGAGTGAGAAAAAAAGTTCAATGTGTGTATTTATACACATACTCACAAGTACACACATAAAACAAACATTTGTAATGTGATAATAACAATAATAGTCTATTGTAGTTCAGAGCTTATTTGAGGTTGTAGTGTTTAATAGCCTGATGGCTGTAGGGAAGAAGTTGGTCCTGAACCTGGATGTTACAGTTTTCAGGCTCCTGTACCTTCTTCCCGGTGGCAGGAGTGGAATGAATGTGTGGCCAGGATGGTGTGGGTCTCTGATGATGCTGGCTGCCTTTTTGAGGCAGCGACTCCAATAAATCCCTTCGATGGTGGGGAGGTCAGAGCTGGTGATGGACTGGGCAGTGTTCACAACTTTTTGCAGTCATTTTCACTCCTGGGTGTTCAAGTTGCTGAACCAGGCCGTGATGCAACCAGTCAATATGCTCTCTATTGTACACCTGTAGATGTTCAAGAGAATCTTCTCTGACATACCGAATCTCCGTAATCTTCTCAGGAAGTAGAGTAAAGTGATGTGCTTTCTTTATAATTGCAACAGTGTGCAGGTACTTCATGATGGTAGATGTCAAAGAGCTCACATGCTGGGGAAGCAGGACTGGAAAAATGGGCAACATAGGATGTTAGGATGGTAATAAATAGATGTGTCAATGTATTTAGCTTTCATGGCACAACTAGCTTGGGTAGGGTAAACATTGTGGGTTGTAAATAGTTTAAGGTAAGAAAACTACTAAAACTAATACACTCTGCTAAACAGCAGACTTCCTAATCTATTCAGGGGGAATAGTTGTTTGCTGGTCTGTTTAAGTTTATATCCTAAACTGTGATTACACCTGATTGATATCTATTGCATCTTTGGGAGAGAGATTTTCAAGGTTACAGAAAGCGTGGGGAAAGACAAAGATGAAAGATTACAAAGACAATGAATAATGGTGACATTTCAAATCGGCAAATAACCATTGAGTAATGAGAATATTAAATGTCGCAGGTACTGTAAACGTTTGAAACACTTTGGGTTCTCTCAGAGTGTTTACTGATGCACACTGTTAACGTCTTCAGTAAACCGACTTGTTTGATGGACTCACCACTGGTCTACAGGGTGTTTCATTTTGTGTCTGTGCCTACTTGAGTAAAGGGTACGGATATAGCACAAAATTCCCTCCTGGAAATTGAAGGCACTTAGATGAGAAGGAGAAAGAAATAGCCGAGGTCAGAGCACAGATGCAGCAACAGGTAAATTAATATGATCTTTTGGATGTTAAATTAGCTTTGAATGCAGAAAATAGTGCATGCATGCATATGATAGATAATCTTGCAGCATTTCTTTTCAGTTCACACGCAGAGTGAAGTGATAAATAGTATCAACACATGTAAGCAATAGATATATAAGACTGAAACTAACAGGAGCTCCACTATTCCATAGGATCATGTTAGATCTTCCTTAACTCCATCAGTTTTCAATGGGTCAGTCATGAGCATTCTTCTTCAAGAAAACATGCTTTCATCCAGGCAGGTGCATGTTTTTCACGTGTAAGGTTACACAGTGTGACAAGTACCTTGCTTCATTCAGATCGCAACACTTGACAGGCAATAATTACATTGATTTTCTTTGTGCTTTTCAAACCCTTGTGGGTTTTAGAAGAACCAAGACAGGTCATGTTTCTTAACATTTGTGGCTGCTCTGAGAGTTCTTATTACCATTTGATAAACTGAGAAAAGTGTGTGTGCTCAGTTAATTATCTCCATCTTCAAGAACACTTTCTTCCCATCAACTCTCATGCTCTTGAACTACCCTGAATAATACTAACCCTACCTCAACATCAAACCACTACGGACTGTGGACTACAATGGTTGCTCTACATACTTTGGTTTTGACACAATCGCCCTCTATCGTTATTTTCTTTATCATGTATCTGCACTCTATGGACAGCTCGGATATAATGTATGTGTAGTCTTTCCGCTGACTGGTTAGCACGCAACAACAAGCTATTCACTGTATCTCGGTACAGGTGACGAAAAACTAAACTAAAGTAAACAAATTTAAACAAAATGAAACTAAACAAAATGAAACTAAATGAAACTAAACTAAACTAAACTAAACTAAACTAAACTAAACTAAACTAAACTAAACTAAACTAAACGAAACTAAACTAAACTAAACTAAACTAAACTAAACTAAACTAAACTAAACTAAACTAAACTAAACTAAACTAAACTAAACTAAACTAAACTAAACTAAAGATAGACACCAAAAGCTGGAGTAACACAACAGGTCAGACGGCGTCTCTGGAGAAAAGAAATAAGTGACTTTTCGGGTTGAGACCCTTCTTCAGACCAGCTGAGTTACTCCAGGTTTTTGTGTCTATCTTCGGTTTAAACTTGCATCTGCAGTTCCTTCCTAAACTAAACTAAACTAGTTTACTTAGAATAGCCAATAATTAATTGTACATTTATTGTTGTTGTTGCGTCTAATGAGCCTGCAAAGCTGCAACATCTAAGAATTTCCCTATTCTGGTTCACATGCAATACACATAATGGATAACACACTTGACTCAGTGGAGGTTTTGAAGAATGGCAAGAGTTTTGGCTCTGGTCTGTGAAGGATACAAAGCACAGCTAACATAACATAGAAACGTAGAAAATAGGTGCAAGAGGAGGCCATTCGGCCCTTCAAGCCAGCACCGCCATTCATTGTGATCATGGCTGATCGTCCCCAATCAATAACCCGTGCCTGCCTTCTCCCCATATCCCTTGATTCCACTAGCACCTAGAGTTCTAACTCTTTCTTAAATCCATCCAGTGATTTGGCTTCCACTGCCCTGTGTGGCAGAGTATTCCACAAATTCACAGGTCTCTGGGTGAAAAAGTTTTTTCTCACCTCAGTTTTAAATGGCCTCCCCTTTATTCTAAGACTGTGGCCCTTGGTTCTAGACTCGCCCAACATTGGGAACATTTTTCCTGCATCTAGCTTGTCCAGTCCTTTTATAATTTTATATGTTTCCACAAGATCCCCTCTCATCCTTCTAAACTTCAGCTGCCAACAGTTCAACAGAAGAATTAATAGGAAATATTCCCCACTGCCTTGTACTATGCAAATATTGTGAGCAAAACTTACATCATCCCGCAATCATTATATTGCAATGTATATAAACCAGCTGGGACAGGTACATGGATAGGAAAGGTTCAGAGGATATGGCTAAATCTTGGCAAATGGGACTAGATGAAGCAAAAGGACACAAAGTGCTGGAGTAACTCAGTGGGTTGGGCAGCATCCCTGGAGGACATGGTTAGATAACGTTTTGGGGGCAATACCCTTCTTCAGATTGATTGTAAGGGGAGGAGAAGCTGGAAAAAGGGAAAGGCAGGTGAGAGAGGTTGACATAGGTGAGAGAGGTTTTTGATAGGCAGATGTTTGCAACAAAGGCCAGAGATAAGGAAAGAAGGTGTGTGACAGGTTTTTGAAGAGCAGTGGATTGTAAAGCCAGAGGGAAGCAAGTGGCAGGAGGGAATCGGACCGCAGCTGTGCCTGGCTTTTTGATGGTTACACAAAACAGTCCGTATTTCAGGCGTACACTGGTCCCATCCGATAACGCTTTCTCTGCTACATTGACAACTGCATTGGGGCTGCCTCCTGCACCCGTGCAGAACTTGTGAATTTCATTAACTTCACCACTAACTTCCACGCTGCCTTCAAATTCACCTGGGCTATTTCTGACTCCTCTCTCCTTTCATGATATCTCTGTCTCCATCACAAGAGACAGACTATCAACTAATGACAATTATAAACTCACCGACCCCCACAGTTATCTGAACCACACTTCCTCCCACCTTGCCTTTTACAAAAAAACAATTCCCTACTCTCAACTCCACTGCCTCAGCCGCATCTTCTCCCAAGATGAGACTTTCCATTCTGGCACATCCAAGGTGTCCTCTTTCTTTAGTAAACGTGGTTTCCTCCCTGCTGCCATAAATGGATCCCCCTCATCTCCTCTGTGTTCCATGGTTCTATTCTCGTTCCCTCTTCCCCAGGCGGAACAAGATTAGAGTTCCCCTTGGCCTCACCTTTCACCCCACAAGCCTCTACATCCAGAACTTCATATAACGACATTTCCGGAACCTTCAACATGATTTTAGTCACACTTGTCACATCTTCCCATCTCCCTTTCTGCCTTCCACAGAGACCACTCCTTCTACAACTCCTTGCTTCGCTCATCTCTTCCCACCCAAACAATCCCCTCCATGGGTATTTTCCCTGGCATCCACAGGAGATGTAACACCTCTCACAATACCTCCTCCCTCACCTCCACCCAGGGACCCCATCAGTCCTTCCAGGTGAGCCAGAGGTTCATGTGCACCTCCTCCAATCTCATCTGCACATCCAGTGTTCCTGATTTGACCCCCTGTACCTCGGTGAGATCAAGCGTTGACTCAGCAACCATTTAGCTCAACACTTGCGCATGTTCTACCAAGGCCTACTGGATCTTTTGGTTGCAAACCATTTTAACTCCCCTTCCCATTCACACACTGACCTTCCTAACCTGGGCCTCCTCCATTGGCAGAGTGAGGCCACACGCAAACTGGAGAAACAACACCCTCGTATTCTGCTTGGGTAGCTTACAACCCACGGTATGAACATTGCATTCTCCAATTCTTGGTAACCTCTCACTAAGCCCCCACCATCTTCCCCCTCAAATTGTTCCTAATAGGTCCACCTGTGGTTTGAACCAATAGTGGTCAGTATTTTAGTGAGTGTCATTTATTGCGCATACCCTTCTCCACTGAATGTAACAAAAATATTATTGCAAGACTTCTGGAGTGACTTCATGCAATGGAATTATCACCCTGAAAGGTGACAATGCACAACCTCTGACTGCATACACCTACCACCTCTATCCCCTGCCTTTGATCCTGGTGCCCATACAGCACTGATAACGTGCATTAGTCTGCACTGGAACAGAGTCTGCCTTTGAAATCGAGTTAATGATGAGTTGAAACTCATTGTTTCTCTAGGAAATTCTCACCATTGAAGGCAGAAGATCAGCAGTGCACTAATTGACAGACAAGATTACTAAAGAGAAGCCAGTAAAGGTAGTGCCGTCTGTGGTGTACATAGTTCCAGCTGTAAACAAAACATGTTTTTCTAATGCTGTCATTTCTTAAGGTTTGTTTCAGAGGACTAACGTTTCTTCAGATTCCTGTGGTTAAACTTGAATGGCACAATGACACAGCGGCCCGCAGCTCCAGTAACCTAGGTTCAATCCTGATTTGCGATTGCTGTCAATGGAGAGTTTGCACGTTCTCCCTATGAATGCAGCGTTTGCACCACATACATTGGTTTCCTCTCACATCCTAGAGATAGGTTATTTGGCGACTGGGAACTGCCCCTATTGTAGAGATGACTGCTGGAATCTGGGGAGAAGGGGTGGGAGGGGAGAGTTGATGGTAATGTGTAGAGTCTTAAAAACAAGCAATAGGATTAGTGTAAATGGAATTTTGATGGCTGGTGCCGACCAAATGGGCTGTCGGACCTGCAGTATTTCCCTGCAGTACAAATGTGTCCCTATAACAACAAATACAGAGAATTCCACAGAAGCTTGCTTTAACGAAACTGTAGCTGTGTTGAAGAGCGACACAAAATGCTGGAGTGGCACAGGCAGCATCTCTGGAGAGAAGGAATGGATAAAGTCTGAACAAGGGCCTCGACCCAAAATTTGCCCCATTCCTTCTCTCCAGAGATGCTGCCTGTCCGGCTGTTACTCCAGCATTTTGTGTCTATTGTCGGTGTGTAACCAGCATCTGCAGTTCCTTCCCACAGATGTAGCTGTGTTGAGTTCTTTGAGCCTCATGTGTATTGTTCTGCAAATAGACTTCTTTACATATTAGGTATCCACGGAGAGCACATACTCACTCGCTCCAAAGCACACTGTCAGTTCTTGTCAGCTTTACCAGGGAGGTGCAAAACGTGATGAGACTTGGCAGGCTGAGGTTTCCAATTGAGATTTTCCGTTTTCATGCCACCTAGTGTCTCCGAGCACAGAGGCATCATTTACCACAGATCGCCCATCCCAGAAACCCGATCAGGATAATCCACACGGACCCTCCAGTGTAGCACTCAGAGAATGTTCTGTTTTTACTGTGGTTGCAACTCACCCTTTTCTCAGTAATGTTGACTTTGTGCTTCATTGTGCCTCATTGACTGAGATCCCACTGCCTCAAAGGCACCAGATTGTCATGAAAGCTCATCTGGTCTACAATCCCTATCTGGCCTGGTCTACAAGTCACACCCGGCCAATGATATGGCTCACTGTCAACTGCCTCCTCAGTCCAGGGCAGTTAAGAATGGATAATAAATGTTGGCATTGTCATCGATGTCAATATCCGCTGAGCACTTAACTAAAAAGCTAATTCTCAAGTCCACCAGGTTAATAAAGTCCGAGTTCCCAGCAAGGCATTGTCCTCATTCCCTGGAACACAGGCTTACTCACAATGTGCAAATGTTTCAGATTTGCATAAGATGAAAAAACTCTTTGGGCAACGTTTTGTGTTGTGTGATCAGTTGGCTGTAACAATATTGATTTTAATGTTCATGACAGCCTTTCAATCCATTGTTGGCTTTCCTTGGCAAAGTAAAGAGGGAAATACTCCATTAATTTTATCATAATCTCTTGATGCAAATGTAGGCAAATGCTATGTTATGCAAATCTGTATAGGTTGAAGAAAACGATTCTAGTCAGAGAGAAGTGCAGAATGTGGGGGATGGAAGTTCCCTGATCTTCAAAAATTTCGGAGGGTTTTTATATGCACCCATGAAAACAGATGGGCTCAGAGTCTGATATCTTGGCTGGGAGACTGAAATGCGGCAGTATTTTAGAATCTCATTCCATGGCTCCTTTTGGATGAAGCTTCTTTTCTTGAGGGACACCACCAACCACAACATCATTTGCCAAAATTGAAACAGAGTCTGGTGGGTAGAGTGTGACAGAGTAGACAGAGGCTATCCACTGCTCCAGTCTTCACCTTTTATGTCCTGTTTGGAAGCCAGCCCATTCAT
This sequence comes from Rhinoraja longicauda, assembly GCF_053455715.1. NCBI lineage: Eukaryota > Metazoa > Chordata > Chondrichthyes > Rajiformes > Arhynchobatidae > Rhinoraja > Rhinoraja longicauda. The sequence continues at coordinate 54,061,148 of NC_135956.1, forward strand.
ATGTTTGCTTTGTTCTTGAGGCCTTAGAGAGGTTTGTACAATACCCTTCCTTTGACCTTACCAGCAAAGGAGCACAGACAGCATCCACTCGTTCATTCAGAAAATACGCCAAGTCGACATTGCAATCAATAAAGAAGATGAGGCTCCAATTATGTTTTAGTTTAGTTTAGAGATACAGCATGGAAACAGGCCCTTCGCCCACTGAGTCCACACCGATCAGCGATCCCCACACATTAACACTATCCTACACACACCAGGTACAATTTACACATACACCAAGCCAATTAACCTACAAACCTTTGGAGTGTGGGAGGAAACCGAAGATCCCGGAGAAAACCCTCACAGGTCACGGGGAGAATGTACAAACTCTGTACAGACAGCACCCGTAGTTGGGATCGAACCCAAGTCTCCGGCGCTACAAGTGCTGTAAGGCAGCAACTCTACCGCTGCACCACCATGCTGCCCTAAACCCCCCCAAAGATCATGGATCAAAGGATGTTGTTTTAAAGTAATACATTTTAGGCTACCCTCGTGCAAAAACACTGTTTTTAGAATAAAGGGCAAAACTAGTCTAATTATCCACGCTGTCAACACGTGACATGCAGCTAAGAACTTGTTGGATGCTCCTGAGAGCTACAAGTATCTAACACCATAGATGATTCTGCCGGTCAGTGGAGACTGCTGCTTACTACACCGTGGCTACCACAGTGGTTCCTGAGGGCAGAGATTGTCCTCTCATAGTTTTACCAGCAGGGACCTCGAGAGGATGGTGGGTACAATCACCTGCATCTTGGATGTCCTCAGTTCAACAGGTCCACAGGGACCTGGGTTGCCAACATTGTATTTCAAAACCAAAGAACAGGATATTGCTTTAGTACAGAGCCAGACAACTTCCAATGAAAATAAGACTTATTTTATAAAACAGGAGAGTTGCTTATAAACAGAAGCCTGCAAATAGGGCAAGAGCTTGTGGCCACTCTGCGGGCTCTGTTGGGCTGATAGAGTCTGGCCTCATGAAATAGAAACCAAGCAATCATATCTGAAGGAGACTTACTAATTGTATCTACATTAACGAGAAGCAGTTGTATGAAGAGGCAGTTTGTTGTCCATATATCCAGAAATTGATTGTTTAATATCCTAAAATGCTGTGAAAGACCATGGGCGGCGCAGTGATACAGCAGTAGAGTTGCTGCCTTTTAGCGCCAGCGAGGCCCAGGTTTAATTCGGAGGAGTCTGTATGGAGTTTGTACATTCTCCTGTGACTGTGTGGGTTTTTCACGGGTGATCCGGATTTTTCCCACACTCTAAAGCCATACAGGTTTGTAGGATAATTGGCTCTGGTAAAATTTGTAAATTGTCTCCAGTGTGTAGGGTAGTGTTTGTGTATGGGGTGACCACTGGTCAATCTGGACTTGGTAGGCCAAAGGCCCTGTTTCCATGCTGTATCTCTAAACTAAACTGAACTAATCTAAACATGGGGTCTGTAAATGTACAAATGTGAGAGAGAGAGAGAGAGAGAGAGAGAGAGAGAGAGAGAGAGAGAGAGAGAGAGAGAGAGAGAGAGAGAGAGAGAGAGAGAGAGAGAGAGAGAGAGAGAGAGAGAGAGAGAGAGAGAGAGAGAGAGAGAGAGAGAGAGAGAGAGAGAGAGAGAGAGAGAGAGAGAGAGAGAGAGAGAGAGAGAGAGAGAGAGAGAGAGAGAGAGAGAGAGAGAGAGAGAGAGAGAGAGAGAGAGAGAGAGAGAGAGAGAGAGAGAAAGAAAGAAATAGAGAAAAAGAAAGAAAGAAATAGAGAGCTGCGTATTTGCTAAAGAAATTTCCCAACTTTTCTTTTCTGAGCCCTGTAGTTTTTGGCTATCAAGTTTATAATTTTCACTATATCATAATAAACAAAGGCTTCATTAGTATGATTTCCATGCCCAGAGCTTTTAGAAACGTTAAAGATCGAAGGAGTTCATGACTTCTACCTACTGCTGATCCAGGAGATCAGCTGTAGTCAGACACAAGTATAGATGTTGGTAGCAAGGATTCATTCCATCGCTCAAACAACACCAGCAACTTCTGTGTTTGTTGAGGTTTGAAAGAACACTTTAGTTTTGCAATCAAACAATGAGGCTGCTGTGTTTCTGAAGGACATGTTTGTTTACACATGAATTTTCATAACAATATGCGGTTAGCTTGATTCAACAAAAGTCACGTGAATGAGGCAGTTGTGAAATTAGCATTTTCTCACTTGAAGCACATTCACTTTGTAAATATGGACTAATATTAAAACTCAATTCTCTCCCGAAACTCTATTGTAAATGTAACCCATTGTAACTATTGAAATTGCGCTTGGCCACCTGGAATGTAATTCAAAGTTGCAATTTTTATTTAAATGTTAAATTGTTGTTACAAATATCAGGCAGGAGAGAGGAAGAGAGCTGAAAGCACCATTTGTCCATGTCAGGAGAGGAAGGGTTTGGTGTGAAACATAGTATTAGAGCAAAGGAAAAGTTGCAATCCAATGGGATTTTTCTTTAGAAGTAAGACCTTTCAACCAGGAAGGCAATGCAGTCATGGGTTCCTGGTTGAGCCTCAGTAGATCATCAGCAGGTTGACCTCCCAAGATGATGTGAATACCCCCCTTCTTACTGCTGGTTCAGGAGGTCAGCTGCGGATAGCAACCAATCATTCCCTCTCTTACACAACACCAGCAACGTTTGTGTTTGTTGGACAATTTTGTAAATCGCACACTTTCAGACATTCCCTTATCTTCTGATGCCCTTTTCCCTTTCTGTAATTTAAAGCATGCTTGCTTTCTCATTTTTCCAATTCTATGGAAAGGTTTTTGACCTAAATTGTTAACTTTTTTTCTCTCCACAGATACGGCTAGACCTGCTGAATGCGTCTAGCATTTTCAGGTTTATTATTACATTTCAGTCATCTGCAGCATTTTTGCTTATCCACATCTATACTTTTGTCTGCTCTGATTTATACAGCATAATTAGTCTAATATGAAGAGTGAACATTTCCTTCCATTTTCTCCATTCATTGGACAGGTTACTTGCCTGGAACTACAGCAGCGCAGGAATCTTTATTTGTTCCATCGTGCTCTCTCAATTGAATCACATGGTTCACTGTCTTTCAGCACGTATCTACGTGTTATCTTCTTTGATTTCTGCATGGCATCTGAATTTCGCTGTTAATCAATCATCTCTTCCAACACTATGTCTCATTTTCTCTCTCTGTCTCTCTGTCCCTCTGTCTCTGTGTCTCTGTCTCTGTCTCTGTCTCTGTCTCTGTCTCTGTCTCTGTCTCTGTCTCTGTCTCTGTCTCTGTCTCTGTCTCTGTCTCTGTCTCTGTCTCTGTCTCTGTCTCTGTCTCTGTCTCTGTCTCTGTCTCTGTCTCTGTCTCTGTCTCTGTCTCTGTCTCTGTCTCTGTCTCTGTCTCTGTCTCTGTCTCTGTCTCTGTCTCTGTCTCTGTCTCTGTCTCTGTCTCTGTCTCTGTCTCTGTCTCTGTCTCTGTTTCTCTCTCTCACTCTCTCTCTCGCTCACTCGCACTCCCTCACTCACTCTCTCCCTCCCTCTCTCTCTCACTCTCTTTCGTTCTTTCAGTATCTCCTCCAAGATGCTGGAATATAGTTGGTGATCAAACTAACATCAAAGATTTTCAATTAATAAAAGAGTTCATAAACACCAGGCAGCATTCTTCCCATTCAGGCTCCCTTTGGAATTTCCCACAAATAAACACAGAGCTATTAATCATGACAAAATCCTCAAATGGATGACAACATTCAAGCTATTGTCATTATCCACAAAACAGTGTTATGTGTGACAACAACATGTTATTAGCAGGGGTTGGGGAATTACCTTCGTAGGACAGTTGGTGGAGGATAAATTTAGATTCCCTTGAGTATGGCAGATTAAAAGATGAACTAAAGTGGTGCTTAAGGTAACAACAGAAATGATACGATGGATAGAGAAAAATTATTTCTCTGGTGTGAACAAGCAGAACCGTGGGGATTAATGGAATTAGTGATCACCAACGGCAGCTAATGGTCAGGAACAGAGAGCAGCTGACGTGATGTTAAAGAGCCCTTTTTCACAAGTGTGACTGATAGCCAGAGCTCCCACTTCCAAAATGTTGTTGAGGTGAAGTCAATTGAAGATTCCAAAATAGTGGAAGATGCATAAGATCGTGAGAGTAATAGACTGTGTAGATGAACAGAGCATTTTACCCAGAGTAGGGGAGTCGAGAACCAGAGGACTTTCTGGTATACAAAAAAATACACATAGTGCTGGAATAATTCAGCGGGTCAGGCAGGTCTGAATACGGATCGGTGAGGTTTCAGGTTGGGGCCCTTCTTCTGATTTCATCTGGTACGTTACAGCTGCTGTCTAAATTACTTAAATTATTGCATCGTATGGGAGGCGCATTCCCAATCTCGTTGTACCCCTGGGTACAATGACAATAAAGATATATTGTATTGTATTGTCTTGTATTGTCAGAAGCAAATGCCTGCTATTCCAGACTGTGTCCATTTGATGGCACTATCTTCATTTATTGCTTCCGTCCCAGAATCACTCCAAACTTCCAAAGAAAGGGCAACATCGATTGCACAATGTTCCATCGGCAGGTGTAGATTGCAGCACGTTCAACCAGTTCTTCACTCAGTTCAAAACCTGCAGCTAACTAGTTCATGTAGCTCCACTAAATTATCTCTGCCTTCTCTCTTTTTTGGGAAACAAAATAATAATTGAAATAATTTCCTCCTCAATTTTGTTTAAACTGATTGTTCAATCGAAAGGTACTAAAAGAAGCCTAGGATTCAAGGCAAAGGTAAAGCAGCTATGGGAAATTATGAACATCTTAATAGTTCAGGGCAGGAGAATAAAGTGAAATTTGTTAATTTGGGCCTCTAATTCCACCCAACACTTTTACCAGATGCTTTGAAACTTGAATGTGATCTGCAATTTTTGACTATCTAGACTGTATAGGATGGAACTGCAGATGCTGGTTTATACCGAAGATAGACACAAAATGCTGGAGTAACTCAGCGGGTCAGGCAGCATCTCTGGAGAAAAGGATGAGGTGACGTTTTCAGTCAGAACACCTGAAGAAGGATTCCATTCCGAAACGTCACCTATTTCTTTTCTCCAGAAATGCTGTCTAACCCGTTGAGTTACTCCAGCATTTTGTGTCTGCCTTTGACCCTATAGAATTGGATCAGTTGACACAATAGCATAGGAGAGCTGTGGGAAATTCATAGCCAGACATGGTAGCATAATTTGGCCCAGCTAAATCTCCTCTCATCCCATTTGCTTCTGAGGCCCTCCTGAAGTAACATACATTGCTTTCCGGTGAAAAGACAGGGCAGATTTTACAGATGAAACAATGACCAAATTAACATGTTTAGCCACCCTCTAGAGAAACTGGCAGCAACTTTGGGATTCTGATAGCGTAGCGTTGCACAAAAATCCCAAAGTCACTGTCAGTAATTCAAGACATTCTGGCCTTCCATCACAGTGAGGAGGGGACTGGAGGAGACTCACTGTGATGGATGTTTCATTTTTTGTTTTGTGTTGGTTTGTGGTTGTATGTGTAATTGCTTATTTTATTGCTCATTGTTGGACTGTGGGTGATGAAATCTCGTCCAAAAGACTTGTTTTTTTTGGATGACAATAAAGGTAATTCTGATTCTGATTACACCTCACTGCACTTGCAGTCAAGATAAGCCATTTCACAAATCAATCATTCCATATTCGAGACCTGTTAGTAATAGATTTTACACTCTCACATCTTATAGCACAAAGTCAAATGGTATTTTTGATGACATACTAAGCCACCATCTCATGCATTCTAGTCCCATTCAATTGGCTGCATTGAGCAGGCCATGTTATTTGTAAAACATATTAAAATACTCTATTAAGAGCTCTATTACCAGCCAGACAAAGGAATAGCGAAAGGATGTGCTGAAAGCTTCCTCAAAAGGTAAGGTATCTGACTGCTGGGAATTTCCATCACCACTCAAAGTGGTGATAAAAACAAGCAGCAGATGCTGGTTTTTACCAAAGATAGGCTCAAAATGCTTGAGTAACTTAGCGGGTCTGGCAGCATCTCTGGAGAAAATGGATAGGTGACGTTTCGGGGTCATGACTCACTGAAAGAAGGGTCCCAACCTGAAACAACACCTATCCATTTTCTCCAGAGATGCTGTCTGACCCTCTGAGTTACTTCAGCATTTTGTGTCTAACTTTCCTCGCAAAGTGGAATGGTTTTAAGAATCTTGAGGCTGTATACTACAAGCACTCAGAAGCCCCACATAGGCAAATGGAAGAAGTTTGTATATAAACTACCTCACAAACTACCCGGCTGCTTGCCGATCAGGCACCCTCTGCTCCATGAGTGGAAACCGCCTGCAGTTCCCACATTGGCCTCATCAGTCACCTCAGAACACATAAAACCATGGTGGATGCAAGTCATCCTCAATGTAGAGAGAGTAAGCTATAATTACTGATTACCAAACTCTTTTGCATTGCACCTGAAAGATAATAATGTTATGTTATTCTCTCAAAGTTACATTTTTTAACATGGCATAGAAATACATTCCTGCCATATAATGTTTATGTGTACAATATGTTGGACTTCTCTGAATAGTCTTTGCATAACGGACATTGTGGATACACTGCACATTTTAAGAAGTCTGAGATTTTCTTTTTGGATCCTCTGCAGAATAATGTACTCATAAATGCAAACAACATGGCGGCCACGGTGGCGCAGCGGTAGAGAGAGTTGTTGCCTTACAGCTCTTGCAGTGCCGGAGACCCGGGTTCGATTCCGACTATGGGTCCTGTCTGTACGGAGTTTGTACGTTCTCCCCGTGACAACGTGGGTTTTCTCTGAGATCTTTGGCTTCCTCCCACACTCCAAAGATGTACAGGTATGTTAGGTTAATTGGCTTGGAGTGTGTGTAAATTGTCCCAAGTGTGTGTAGGAAATAGATGTGTATGTGTGCGTGTGTAGTGTGTAGGATAGTGTTAAAGTGCGGGGATCACTGGTCGGTGCAGACTCAGTGGGCCGAAGGGCCTGTTTCCACGCTGTATCTCTAAACTAAACTAAACTAAACCTGGAGACACATTATGTGGCCCAAAATCAATTAATGCATTTTCTGTCCTTAGTCACCTAAGGATGGTGCGGGCCGATCATACAGAAGTTTAAAGGGGTTCTGGTTGAGGTCCCAGGACCTAGAGTCTGGTGTCTAGAATCTACTTAGTGTTTAGGTTTATTATTGTCACATGTGCCTAGATACAGTGGAAAACTTTGTTTTGCATGCTATCCAATCAAATCCGATAATTCTATACATAAATACATTCAAGCCAACTCAAGTATAATAGGTGGAGCGAAGGGAAAGATACAGAGTGCAATATATAGTTCTCAGCATTGCGGTGTGACAGTTCCAGAGACAAAGTCCAATGTCCGCAATGAGATAGAGGAGAATCGGACCGTACCCTAACTTATGGAAGGAGGCAGATTCTCTTGTTAAACATGAAGCCCCCACATTTTCCTACCCCCTCTCCCCCTTTTTGAATAGCTCTTCCTTATAGCCCGCGGCACCATTTCCCTCCAGTTGCAAACACCAAACTACTCCCAACCCAGGAACTGATTAATCTGCACCTTCTATGCATGCCCCTTCCCCACCCTTCAAGTCCTTAACCCTCCGCTGCCGAGTGACTCAGTACTCTTCGACTTCTGGCATTGCAACATTGCAATGCTGCAAGGCTTTTTTCCATAGTACACTGCTGATAAACGCACCTCCAATTAGCTTCAAGTTTCAAGGTTTCCCCTCAGTAAATCAAAGTGAAGTCCAGTGTGATATTCAAGCAAGTCAAAAGATTGAATGCTTAAAACATCAAAGTATGACTTATCTAAAATATTCACTGTATTAATATTGATATTTTGATAGTTTATTATAAACTCCCGTCATCAAAGGGAAAGTATAACATTAATCTTAGAATATTTGCAATCCTTGTTTAACAATAGTTTTTTTCTTGATAAATGATTAATAGACTGAATAAATCTTTTAAAAATTACTCATTGTTCGAGTATTTTTAATAGGATTGATTATGAAATGGACTATTGGCATGTTGATAAGTGTGATGTTGCTGCATAATGATTCAGATCATCTGTGAGCTGTCTTAGGAGAACAAATAAACCAGATATGTCTCACAGAGCTCCCCTTATTTCCCACATATTACTCCATACCTTCTGCAGATTATTTCACTATGGTCCAGTAATCCATGAAGCTTTACAGCTAACAAATGGCTATTCTAAGATTTGCAAAGGCTTTTTCCCTGCATTTTTTATCCATGAAGACCGTTGGTATTCAAAGGTTGAGCACAGAATACTGATGGTTCTGTTGGCGAGGGATTTCTGAACCACAACATTTTAGTGACTATATTTCTGCAAGCAGGTGGTACAATGATGCAGCGGTAGAACATCTACCTCACAGTGCTAGAGACCTGGGTTCAAACCTGGCTCAGGTGTTATCTGTGTGGTTTACATGTTCTCCCTGTGACCATGTGCCTTTCCTCTGGATTTTACGATTTCCTCCCGCAACCTAAAGACATGTGGGTTTTTTAGGTTAATTGGCTTCTGTAAATTGTCCCTAATGTGTTGGGAATGGATGCAGAAGTTGGGCAACATTGATCTGGTGTGAACGGGTGATCGTTGGTCTGCATGGACTCGGTGGGTCGAAGTGCCTGATTCCAAGCTGTATCTTACAATCAGTCAATCAAGGACCACTGTACTGCTTCCACAGAAGGAGTCAGTAAGTAGCAATTGTAGCAGAAATCAAGGATAATTATTGTCTTCTCCCAGCTCGGAGCAGCAGGGTCAGCTGACGAGTTGGATCAGTACAAGACAAGGGTGGAATCAAGTGCCTTACTTTGTCGTACAATTCCAGGCAATAAATCTCTTGGCAAAGTCCTTAGCTCAGAAGAAATCTTAAACACAATTTACTACACAAGTATAAATGGATCACCTAGGGGTCCTTCAGATAAGAGGAAGAGGAATGTCCCACTGTAAAGGTTGGTGCTTCAGTGACCCGCAGTCAGGCTCCATTGTGCTCTCTTTAATAACAGCCTCAGATATGTGATTATTGTTCCACAAAGTCCTTTGCTGTTGACAATAGATTGCAGCGATAAGGCTTGTGCTGGAGGTACTGCTCCCATGAAAGATAAATGGACCTGAATTAAATGATATATATAATCCATGTTAGGCAAACTCTGTGACCAACGACCGATCATATGTCAAGGCAGTGAATAGCAACACTGATCAGAAACCTTATTCATTTTAACTGATACTGTCTAATGTCAGATGTTTTTTGAGAATTCAGATTGTCAGTTACAGAGCCTACCCTTGCTAATTGTGAAAAATGATTTAAAGAGGAAATTATATTTTATAATAACAAGGAACTGTGGATGCTGGTTTATACCAAAGATAGACACAAAGAGAGTGGTGAAGGTGTGGAATTCTCTGCCTCAGAAGGCAGTGGAGGCCAGTTCGTTAGATGCTTTCAAGAGAGAGCTGGATAGAGCTCTTAAGGATAGCGGAGTGAGGGGGTATGGGGAGAAGGCAGGAACGGGGTACTGATTGAGAGTGATCAGCCATGATCGCATTGAATGGCGGTGCTGGCTCGAAGGGCTGAATGGCCTACTCCTGCACCTATTGTCTATTGTCTATTGTCTATAAAATGCTGGAGCAACTCAGTGGGTCAGGCAGCAACTCTGGGGGCAGCATTCGGGACTCATCTTCAGACTGATTGCAGGGGGGAATTGGGGGGAAAAAATGGAGGAGGGAAGGGGCTGAACATTTTCCAAATGCAATGAAATATTGGCAATAAATTTAGCAGAGATTATTGTATTGATATATAGTTTACACGCTGACCCCTCTTAGCTCCTTGGTTATTTTGTTTCTGAATTTTGGATTTTGTGAAGAGCTCTTATCAAAAGTTTAGTTTAGTTTAGTTTAGTTTAGAGATACAGCGTGGGAAGAGGCCCTTCAGCCCACTATGTCTGTGCCGACCACGAGCACTATCCTACAGACACTAGGGACAATTTACAATTTACAGAAGCCAATTAACGTACAAACCTATACGTCTTTGGAGTATGGGAGGAAACCAGAGATCCTGGAGAAGACCCACGTGGTCATGGGGAGAACGTAAAAAACTCTGTACAGACAGCACCCGTAGTTAGGATCGAACCCGGTTCTCTGGCGTTGTAAGGCAGCAACTCTACTGCTGCGCCACCATGCTGCCCTAAAGTTAATGACGTTAGCAGACCCATTTCTCATTAACTTGTATAAAGGGCTTAGCATCAATTTTAGACCTTCAGCAGAGAAGGCTGTGACTATTTATCATTCAGCCTGATCCGATGGAGCCCATTTCATAGGTGTCTTTGAGACACAATGTATGACACCAGGAAATTGTGATGTCTCCGTGTCTCTGCTTCCAAATAATGGGAACCACCAGGATCCATCTCCCACATAGTTGATCTTTGCCATGTCCATTGATGGAGTCGTTTGATATTACTCTAGAAAATAAATAGAATCATAAAATAAAGCAAATTCTGTTTCTTTGTAAATGTTAATTAGTATCATTAATCCCAGTTTGTGCAGATAACAGTCCAATGTTATCGCTTATCAGACTGTGCAAAATATGAACAGAAATATTGATAAAATATTAATATTTACAAAGCTTTTAAGTGCTTGGATAGCCAGATTATGCAATCTCTTTTATCTTGCTCCATCTCCAAGCAATTCATTATTGACTTGAAAAGTCCAAGGTTACTATTCACAAACTCTCTTAAATTTTGTGTTTCAATGCCAGACTTCCACTCTCCAAGCCAGATGGGATTGTACATTTTTTATCCCAGGTTTTCACTGCTCCCGTGTAAGCATCTTTTGTCCTCAACAAATTAAGATTTTAATATTTTCAGGAAGGAGGTGAGGAGGAATTTCTTTAGTCAGAGGGCGGGGAATATGTGTAATTCATTGCCAAAAAAGGCTGGGAAGCCCAACTTAATAGTTATTTTTATGGCAGAGATGCTGTAGATAGATTCTTAATTAGTACGGGTGTCAGGGGTTATGCGGAGAAGGCAGGAGAATGGGGCTAAGAGTGAAAGATAGATTAGCCATAATTGAATGGCGGTGTAGACTTGATGGGCCAAATGGCCAAATTCTGCTCCTTTCATTTATGAACTTCTGAACATAAAATTCACCTACGTCTGAAACTGATGACTCCTTAGTTTTCATTGATGACCCCTTGTTTTCCTGCAAAAGGAAACATTATTTCCACATCCATCATGTTAAGACACTTGAGGAACTTACATTTCTCAATTAAATTCGGTCTTACCTTTTTTGTACATGCATAGCTTGTTCAACCTCTCCTCATAAGATATTTCAGCTATTCCTGGCATTAGTCAAGCAACCCTTCCCTGAAACAGCTTCTAAACCACTAATATCAATTTGTTCATGAAGAGGCTGTCCACCGTAGTCCAGATGTGATCACACCAATACCCAACATAACCAAAGCTTAACTTCCCTACCTTTTATAGGTAGAGTAGCATGGTGGCACAGTGGTAGAGTTGCTGCCGTACAGCGAATGCAGCACTGGAGACCCGGTTTTGATCCTCACTACGGGTGCTGTCTGTACAGAGTTTGTACGTTCTCCCCGTGACCTGCGTGGGCTTTCTCCAAGATCTTCGGTTTCCCCCCACATTCCAAAGACATATAGGTTTGTAGGTTAATTGGCTTGGTAAATATAAAAATTGTCCCTCGTGGGTGTAAGATAGTGTTAATATGTGGGGATTGCTGGTCGGCGCGGACCCTGTGGGCTGAAGGGCCTGTTTCTGCGCAGTATCGCTAAACTAAACTAAACTAAACTATATAGCAATAAATGATAACTTTATTTTAGTTTTCCTCACTGTACACTACATCTGCATAACAGACTTCTGTAAATCATTCACGAGGACACCAAAACCCTCCATATCATGAAGCTATGAACACATGATACAGACTAGATTCCTCAAACTAAACTAAACTAAACTAAACTAAACTAACTTGGATTAAGCAATGGATTGGTTGCTAACTCTGATTTAAAGACAGGTAGAAAAATAAATTGTGAAGTGTTCATTAAGGTAAGGAAGAAGCTAAATGGAATATGAATAAGTGGCAACAATCTGCCAAATGGAGTATAATGTGAAAAAATGTAAAACTGTTCATTTTGGCTGGAAGAAAAGCGTATTTTCTAAATGTAAAACTGTTCATTTTGGCTGGAAGAAAAGCGTATTTTCTACATAGTTTCAGTTTAGGTTCAACTTTATTATTGTTATATGTACCAAAGTATTCACAGCACCCGTTATATTTTAATAAACTGAGAATAAATTGCGCAGTGAATGAGGTCAAATTGGAACATGGTTGATGTATAAGCAGGACCAAATACGTAGATACATACTTGATTACATAATTCAAGTAAAAAATAATAAATAAATAACTTAACAAGATTGAATACAATAAATGGAATAATCAGTGTATTATGTGGTTGTTTCCTTGCCAGCATCTTTATTCTACTTACATCAGTGTATGTAGAGTCATTCCTTTGAGAATAATTACATCCAATTTCTTTATAAAAATGGTTCCTTGGCATGTCCATTATAATGGCCAATTTTCCTTACTAGTACAAGGATAGTGTCTTTGTTTTCCTTTCTACTAATTGTTATCTTTTTCCTATATTAACCAATCTCAGTTTTTTCCTTCAAGCTAAAGTGGTCTATCCAGTCATCTACAATAATAAGAGGAGTTTGCACCTGATGATGATGCTGGTCTCAGTGAGAATGAGGCTGAATGTGTAATACCCTTGTCAATCAAGCCTGATGATCACAATCCTCCCAGTTACCATGATTGCTTTGATGCAACTGATTTTGATGTCATTCGTCTCCTCTCACCTCATTTTTCTGGATAAATTTTAATTCTTCAATTTATGTTATATTTTAAAATTAACCTTTTGGGTCACAACTGGATTTTGCAAGGGTTGTATCTAATCCTGAAAGGCTCAGAAGCTCTTGATTACATTTTGAGTTCAAAAAGTTGTATGCATGGAAAAACGTGGTGGCAGCAGGACAGCAACCCACCTGCTTGAACAAACGTGCAGCATGTCAAGCCCTGGTGAAGCAATACTTCAGTTCCACTTCTTCCAATCTAGAGGATAGCATTCAGTGTTCACAATGTGCCCTCCTTTGCACTGGAGAAACCAAACACAGACTGGGCGTTCACTTTGCGGAACACCTCAGTTTAGTTCGCAGGAGTGACCCGGAGTTTCCACTGCTTACCACATTAATTCCCCATTCCGCTGCCTCTCTGACCTCCTGCATTGTTATATGGAGGCCTACTGCAAGCTTGTGGAAGAACTCATCTTCTGTCAGAACACAATGTAGCCTCCGGCACTCAATATGAAATTCTTCAACTTCAGGTAACTCATTCTCCCTTCCTGTCCGCATCAGAACAGTCATCTTCCGTGATTTGGCTCAGTTTCTTTCTCTCTATTAATAAAGCCTGACTTGCTGGGCATAATAGCCTTGCTACTAGCAACACACAACACAGGCAAAGATGTCATTAAGTTGGAAAGTTAAGCGGATGAGATCCAGCAGGATGCTACATTCACTTGTGGGCTTGAGTTATAGCAAGCGGTTGGATAGGCTGGGACTTTTTTCTTTGAGAAGGAGGCTGAGTGGTGATCGTATTGAGATGTACTAGTTCATAAGGGAATAGATAAAGTGAACGCTCAGTCTTTTTCCAAGGGAAGAGGATTTAGTCTTTTATTTCCTCTTTAATCAATGACCTGCTTTAATGGTTTAGGAATTTAAATTTCAGACATCCTAAACTTCTTTGCCATCATAAATAAATACACATATCCCAGAATACTAAAGACCTGTTTCCCTCTGTGTTGCGGCAGGGGTATATGTGGGCTGTAAGAATGGGTGTTTTATCTGTTACTAGAAAAGGGTGGACCCGTTCGGTCCAAACCTCTCCTGCATTGGTCTAGCACCCTCCCCTCCCCCACTCCCCACCTCCCCTTCCCCTCCCCCCCACTCCCCCCTCCTTGCCCACTCCATCCCCCCTCAACCCCCCTTATTCCCCCCTCCCCCTCCCCCTCCCTCCCTCCCCCTCACCCACTCCATCCCCCTCAACCCCCCGTACCACCACCTCCCACCCCTCCCCCCCCGCCTCCCGCAGCAGTTGTAATGAAGAACTTTTGACTTTTCCCACATTTTGTTCATGTTTCAGAATGTTATTCCATGAATTACCACAAAGGAAATTCATTAATTAAAGTTCTCTGACAGCTGTGAAAGCTAAGGTCTGACCTCAATCTTTCCATCAAACATCACGCATATGTCACTGGTTATTCTGTGTGAGTTAAAAATCAAGCTGAAGCATTTTAATCATTGTTCCTTTATACCCATCCTTCACCCTCCTTTATACACTTGCTAATTCTAACCTTTTGAAACTTTTAGCTGGTTAGTTGACATCAAAAGATATAGAGAACAATAAAGCATCTTCAAAATTTATCTGACTAATGCTCAAAAGAATATGTCAGGGCACAAAGAAAAATCATGGTGGTGCAAAGTTAAGCGATATTTTGCACAATTCTAGGAGGGTGCACGGCAAATATTAATTTGGTCATTTTGATGCAAGATTTTCTTGTACCCCAGTTCTATTCTCCACATTCTCTTAAGACAGAGAAGGAAGCCATGTACAGAACAATTACATTGATGTCAGTTTTTTGTAATTTTTTTGGTTTATTATTGCCATGTGTAATGTGGTACAATGAAAAGCTTTGTTTTATTTTGCATGCTATCCAGGCAAGAAAGCACACCAAAGCCTCTACTTCCTTAGAAGGCTCAGGAAGTTCGGCATGTCCCCAATAACTCTCACCAACATCCACAGATGCGCCCTAGAAAGCATTTTATCAGGGTGCATCACAGCATGGTTTGGGAACAGCTTCATCCAAGACCGCAAGAAATTGCAGAGAATCCTACAAACAACTAGATAGCAGTTTTGAACCACTATCTACCTCATTGGAGACATTTGGACTCTTTGATAATTGGTCCTTACTGGACATTATCTTGCACTAAATGTCTCTGTACATCGTGGATGGCTCGATTGTAATCATGTGTTGTCTTTCTGCCGACTGGTTTGCACACAACAAAAGCTTTTCACTGGACCTTGGTACATGTGACAATATACTAAACTAAACTAAATATAAACCTCACCCTCACATTCATTTTTCGAAAGTGTAGACCTTCATTTATGTATGTACAGACACCTCCCTACGACTTCCTGACAGAAGGGTCCTTTCTCAAGAAGTATGTCTCCTGCAGGCAGCGTTCGTCAATAGTCTCAGCAGATTCATCTGCCACCCCAATCTGAGCACTGTAGTCCGCATTCATTTCGAGTTAACACTGAGAGTTGTGACCCTTTGAGTGTTGTTACCTGAAATCAGAGCTGAGATTATATGCTAGAAGATTAAAAAATAAAATGATTAATCATACCTGCTGTTCCTCCTATAACAGTGTAACACAAGGGAACCAATAATGCTGGCTTTGAACTGTGATGGAAACAATCCAGACTCAAAAGGCTTATTGCTGACCTCAGCATTCAAGCACTACAGCAGAAGTTGACCTAGGTTCGAAAGGCCTATTGTTAATTAATATAAGTTTCTGACCAGCACACTTTGATGTGCTGGCCAGAGGGGTGTGCTGGCACCTGGAGAGGGTCCAGAGGAGGTTTACAAGAATGATCCCAAGAATGAGTGGGTTAACGTGATGAGTGTTTGATGACACTGGGCCTGTACTCGATGGAGTTTGGTAGAATGAGGGGGGACCTCAATGAAATGTTCCGAATAGTGAAAGGTTCAGATAGAGTGGATGTGGAGAGGATGTTTCCACTAGTGAGAGAGTCTAGTACTAGGTCATAGCCTCAGAATTAAAGGGCGTTTCTTTAGGAAGATGAGAAGGAATTTTGTTTAGTCAGCGGGTGGTGAATCTATGGAATTCTTTGCCACAGAAGGCTGTGGAGGCCAAGTCAATGGATATTTTTAAGGGATAGATTCGTGATTAGTACGGGTGTCAGGAGTTATAGGGAGAAGGCAGGAGAATGGGGGTTAGGAGGAAGAGATACATCAGCCATGATTGAATGGTGGAGTAGACTTGATGGGCCGAATGGCCTAACTCTGCTGCTTTAACTTATGACCTTTTGAACGTATGACTTTGCCCATTATTTTGCCATTATCAAGAGAAACAATACTGACCATGACGATATTAAGATTATTACTCTCCTGGTCCAAGAACTGACAGAAAAAGAACCATAAGTTTCCCAGTAACCTTATCAAGATTGTGATGTTAGCAAAAGAAAGACAATGCCCAGGTCGACTCAATTAAGTCACGTCATCCACTTGGCCTAATCAATATATATGCAAAACATCACATGCAGATTGAATAAATTATTGAACTGAATTGAATTGAATTGAATACATTTTATTAGCCAAATATGTCTACATACAAAGAATTTGCCTTGGAGTTTTGCTCGCAAATAACAACACAATACATAGTAGACAATTAAAAATAAAACATTATAATTAAAAAATGTGAAGAATGAAATAAAATACCAGAGCAAAAGGTAGAAAAAACCAGTAAATGTGTTAGGAAAACAGCGATGGTCAGGAGTTACAGCAAAAAGATAACAAATCCACTCATCGGCCTCTGTCCTCAACAAATGACTTGTTCATCTGATGGTTAATTGGCTGGGTAAATGTAAAAATTGTCCCTAGTGGGTGTAGGATGGTGTTAATGTACGGGGATCGCTGGGCGGCATGGACTTGGTGGGCCGAAAAGGCCTGTTTCCGGCTGTATATATATATATGATATATGATATATGATATATGATATATGATATATGATATATGATATATGATATATGATATATGATATATGATATATGATATATGATATATGATATATGTTATATGATATATGATATGATGATATGAACTCACTAGTATGTTTTACCAGTATTGTAAGTATTGTATTTTTGTTTTGGAAATTGTTTGTAAATTAATACTTCTGTATAAAATTAATACAGAGAATTAAACGTACTTCATTTAATAATATGATCTGTTGCCAAACTGTTTTGTCAGCTGAAATTATCTCCTCCTTGGTTGAGAAGAGGGAACCCAATGCTGAAAATAGTGATTATTGAGAGCTAAACCCATTCAGAAAAAGAGACTAAGGTAGTGAAGCAAATTAGTCTTTGAAATATAGGTTGATACAGTCTCATCACTCTGAAGAGGGGTTACAGGTAGATACTCATGGCAGATAGGGGTTAAAATCTTAAACTTAGGACTATAGAAGGGGTACACTCAATATCATCACAGGACGGATTCTAATAAAAGTCACAATCTTTTTGGAACTATTGAAAATAGCATTGGAAAAGCTGTCAATGTTAATTCAATGAGAAATATATGGTCCGAGTGAAATACTGTACTTCACACTTTATATGAACCTGGAGAATTTCTTACTCATCTATCATTGATCAAAATATGTGCTAATTTCTCCTAACCTTTTAATCATTAATTGACCTGCACATCTATTAAGATTCCCAAAAAATGGGAGATTGGAGTTGGATGGAAGATTGAACAAGTCCGTATATTTCTATAAGGAAAAAGAAGATGGTTTGAGGTAGGACCAAGAGAAAGTTTCTATATGGGAGAACTTAAAAACCGGAGACATAAATGTAAGGTAGTTACAGTACAACCCAATCCAAAGGGAAGGAGGGAGAACTGCCGATTCTCAGACATAATGGTTAGACTTTATAACATTCCACCATGGGGAGTGGTGAGACAAATATAGGGAGCAATTAATTATATTAAATGATGGTCAACTAGAGGCTTGAACATGAGGACAGAATATTATATCTTACCACTGAGACCACGGGATTTAAATGCAATTAATTAAAACAGGAATTAAAAA